>NW_021623876.1:10859-24515 GCF_004785775.1 Grammomys surdaster
AAAAAAAAAAGTATGGATGGTCAAATGTGCCCACAGCTCTGTAGCTCCTCCACTGTGCATGGACCCTTCCTTCTCTTTATCCTGGTAGCCTTGATGGCTGTTGGGCTGACAAGTGGGCTGTGAAGCTAGCTCCCAAGGATCCTTGCTACCTCCTTGGTTTCCATATGACCCAGGCTCCAGGCCAGTGACCTGCCCTGCCCTAGGCTGCCATGGAGGCTCATGGAGCCCAGGTGAGCACAGCTGCCTTTTTTGTACCCAGAAAATACAGATGTGGCATGGAGCAGAGAAAAGCTCACTCCATCCAGCCAACCTGAAGCTCATTCATGAGTAAGACCCAAGATGTCCCAGGCCACTTGGGTAGGGTCAATTTACTACTCACAGGACACCATGAGAACCGGACCTGGCAGGCTGTAAGTAATGTCAGAGAAACGCAGGGAAGACCCAGGAAAGCAGGAACATGGGAGAAAATTTGTTTTTGCTCATCTGGCCCTGGAGCCTTCCTGGCCAAGGGGAGGGGAAGCAAAGGGAGGCCAAGATCCTCCTGTGTTTTAAGAGGCAGGTAGCCTAGGCATGGTGCACAGGTTCTTTGCTGACTCAGATTCTTTACAGTTCATGTCAAGACTCCATGCACACAGAGGAAAAGCCCAGAGAGACATGGGGGATCACATACCCATCAGCAAACCGAGAGATGATCATGATGGGCCCAAACGACTCCTCCTTAGCGATGTACATGTGGTCCTCAACATCTGTGAAAATGGTTGGCTGAAAGAAGAAGCCTGTAGAGGAGACAGTGGTCTGAGGCATGCTGGCAGTGTAAGTCCCTGACAGTCTCTTTCCTACCTTGGCCAGAGCCTGGCTCACACAGCACTCTGTTCACTCTGGTTCTAACAGGTGCACCTCATCCTCTGCCTTCCAGGTAGAAATGGCCAAAAAGAGTCAGCCCTAATCTGTGCTGATCTTGACTAGGTTCCAGAAAACTCCCCACCTTCTAGTTCAGAGAGCAGATGTGCTGCCCCTATGTCCCTGGGGATGTACTGGCCCCGTTGGGTCCCTCTCCCTGCTCTGTGAGCAATGCTTGCCATATGCCCCCTGCTAGGGCTTGCCACACTGTCCCCAGCCTTAAGGAACTCTCACTTTGGTGATGGAGGGAAGTTTGTGCTTGAATGCCACTTGAGCTAAGTAACATGTTGTTCTCTGGGTTCTGCTGGGGAGCTGTCTGTCAAGCTGAAGAACAGCCAATACAGCAGAAGATGAGAAGCATCAAGAGAGAATGCAAGATGGAGGCTGGGGACCGAGGGCAAGTCACACTGTTCACAAATGAGACCATGGAGGCAGTCGGGGAACTTGTCCCTGAAGCAGGAGGACACTGCTGGGTATCAGAACCCAAGAGTTCTCAGAGGGTGAATAAACAAAAGATTAATGGCTGACTCACAGGGACACTTGGCAGGATGAGGTGCAGAAGGTACAGGAGAGCCAAAACATAAATGAGGTGCCAGACTTAACAGAACCAGGAGAGAATTAAAATCAAGGGGTCAGATGTGTGTCCTCTGTCCCCCTCCTCCTTTCCATCTGCCAAGGAGAGCCTCCCCTGTGCAGAATTCTGTATAGAGTATAAAAGGCAGATAGCAAAGGCAGCCAGGATGTGGATCTGTGGTTCCATGGGTAGGCAGCACAAGACTCCATCCATGTGGCTTCTGATTTCCTGGTTTGGGAGGCTAGAAGTGAGAGTAGATTCCAGAGAAGCAGGTGTGCCTGAGCTCAGACACTGTGCTGGTTTCAATGAGCACGACCCCCATAGGCTCACGTATTAGTGGAAATGCTTGGGAAGGATTAGGAGGCATGTCTTGCTGAAGGAGGTGTGTGTTTGGAGGCAGGCTGTAAGGTTTCAAAAGCCCACACCATTCCCAGTTAGCTCTCTCTGCCCATTGTTTTTGTCTCAGCATGTGAGCTCTCAGTTATTACTTCAGTGTTGTAACTGCCCAGAGCGATGCTCTCTGCCATGATGGACTCACCCCTTGAAACTGTAAACCCAATAAACTCTTCTGTACATTGTGTTGGTCATGGTGTCTTTGCGGCAAAAGAAAAGCAACTAAGACAGTAAGATGACTGATAAAGCCAAGTGCCTGGGACTGTCAGGAAGAAGTATCTAACTAGTACTGACTCTGTCAAGAGCTCTGGATGGGTGGCCTGAGCCATGTGTCTGTGAAGATCTGCACCAACTCAAGGATTGCCTGCCCCAGGCACAGGCTCACTCCCAGCTAAGGGCAGCTGACCAACACTGGAGGGACACTGTGGAGTTTCCACCTGTTGCCTAGCTATTTCCTCTGCACTAAAACACTCGTTGGAGGGAGGAGGGAGGAGGCGGGGGTTGGGGGAAGGGAGGAGGTTCATAACACTCAAGAAAATGACACAAGCCTGAGAGTTGTCACCCAGGCTCTGAGGTAGCTGCCTTTGAACCATTCATGTCCCTGTAAATGACTCAAATAAACTCACTGGCTCACTAACCTAGACATCAGTGGGTCCATCTTTTTTGGTTAGTCCCTGGTGCCCTGTCTGGGGTGAGTAGGCATTAATTCATGCCTCTCCAGAAGTCACACAACACCACAAAACAACTGGTTGAAAGAGAAACCAAAATGGGAGGACCTTGAAACCTTAGAGACCACCACCAGGGTCAGTGTCGCCACCAGCAACTCCCTGCACAGCAGACTATCCCAGCACTAGGGAATGTTCTGGAGTCCTCACCTTCTCAGTCCCAGACCTGGGTCCAGAGAGTGACCAAACAGCCAAGGCCCATTATGTCCAAGGTCTGACTCTGAACTGCAGGCCTCGATCCTGATCAACCAGTACTTGGTCTCTGGCTATATCCAGTTAGGGCTGGGCTGGAAACCAGAGTCCTAGTGTTTGCTACCTCAGTTTACCCAAGTGAAGTGGAGAATTCTAACTGACCTGGCCTTGGAACTTGGTTCCCACCACAGACCAGTGTGGCCCCTTCCTTCACACCACGTTGGCAATACTCCATCAGCTTCTTCAGATGGGCCTCGTGGTTCTGCGGACCATGGTTGGTGTCTCTGTCCAGGGGGTTGCCGATTTTCATCTTCTCCACCTCCTCCACCTGTAGAAGGTCCTCGGGTCAGGTCCTGATCAATGCTACCACTGTGTTCTGTGATGGTCGGTACCTAGACACCTCCGACCTTTGTGGTCCCAACCTTTGCAGTTTTGTGCTGACCACAGATCCCAGAGGAACATGTGGATGCCATTTCCCAGCCAATGGGGCTTTCCCAGCCTGACTTCAATCCTATCTCCTGCAGCAGTTTCAGTGACAGAAGGACAGACACTGAACAGAGAGAAGGGTTCTGAGGATCATCTACCAATCTTTGCCTTCATTTTCCTCTATTTCAACAATTAGCTTGAGAGTGGCCTCCTCCGGGAAGCCTTCCCTCTGCCTCAGACACCTTTAAGTGAGTCTAGGCTTTGTGACTTAGAGATGCATCCAAGGGAGTCATCAGGGAGTGACAGAGGAGGTGACTTAATGGCTCTGGAGCTTGGGATGGTAGGGGACAGAAAATAAATCAGGGGCTGAAGAGATGGCTCATAGGTTAAAAGCACCAGCTGCTCTGCCAGAGGATCAGGGATTGGTTCCCAGACATGGAGGCTCATAACCATCCATTAACTCTAGTTCCAGGGGAGTCAAGGCCTTCTGACATCTGCAGATACCAAGCATGTAGTGTACACACACACACACACACACACACACACACACACACACACACACAGAGGAGAAACACATATCCACATAAAATCACCTTTTTTTTTTTTTAAGTGAGTCAGGATATAGGATTAAGAAAGGAAATACAGCCTGGAGAGATGGCTCAACCATTAAAGGCTAGGCTCACAACCAAAACTATGAGGAACACAGATGATCAGAATCAGAGGCCAACAAGACAGATCTCTGGGAGAGTCTCTCCAGACCCTTTCTTGTGTGGCCTGGCTCCCGGACTCCTGCCCTGGAGTCTTGAGATCACACAGTGTTGTCTCCACCCTCTTCAGTTCAGTGCTCGCCTAGTCAGGATGGACTGTGAGCCAGGCGAACTCACTACCGGGTGTTGTGTGCCCTTTGTTATGCAGCACAGCTGCCCAGTCCTTTCCTGTCTTTGTTGCCTTTCATTCTGAGATCCATTCCTGACTACTCTGGTGCAGCCCTGGTATCCTCCCGAGGCCCATTTGTTGAAGGCTTGGTTGCGGGGTTGGGGGGTGGGCACTGCTGAGATAGAGTGGAACCTTTAGGAGACAAGACATAGCAGAGAGGAGTGAGGTCACTGGCGGTGTTCCCTTGAAGGAGATATTGGGATCCTGACTCTTCCTCTCTTCTCTCAGAGCCATGAGGTCAGTGCTTCTGCTCTGCTGTACACTCCCTATCAAGATGTTCTGCCTTAACACAGGCCCAATGCAACTAGGCCAAGTGACCACGCGCCCTGAAACCGTGAACGAGAACAAACCTCTCTTCCATATGAACCATTTATCTCTGGTGCTCGATTACACAGACTTTCCCCCAGGGAATGCTCAAAGTGGCAATGTCATCCTACCCTTTCCTCAGGCTGTCCTAGCCACAGTGTATGGAAAGTGACAGGTAGACCCGCCACCTCTCAGAATCCCTGTACATTTCTGCTAGGTTCCTGCCTGATCTTCAGGATCTAAGATGGGCTTTCAGTTGTCACAGGAACACCTCCTGACTCAGACGCCATCGCCTTGACACTGTCTAGACTTTGAAGGTGGATGGTGCCTCTGGCTGGGCCGGCCTGTGCCCAGGCATAACTTCATCCTAACAACTGGAGTTTTCCCCTCTCTGGTTTTATGTTAGAAAAGTGTCGTTCTACAGCTGTCAACCTCACATAATGAAGCTGGTCAGAAGCCAATCCACAGAGAAATCTAGAAATCAGGCATTAAAAACATTCCTTGCCAGGGCTCAGGCTCAGTGACAGGACAATAATCTCACTAGCTAAGGTACCACATATAAACAAACAAACAACAAACAATAAACAAACAAGACATGCCTATGGGCCAAGAAGACCTATTTGTTCCCAAAGCCATTGTCGGCCCTTTGGGGTTTTGTTAAATCAGCCAGTAACTCCAGTGGGAGCTGCTGCTTGGCACCTGCCAGGTCCCCAGAGGCTCTTAGTCTGACGTTAGTCTTGGAAGCTGGCAGAAGTTGCCCTCCTCAACCCATGGCCAGCTTGAGGCAACTACTGCCCAACATTGTAGGCTGGTGGCAGAGCCTGGCCTCTTGACTCTGGGCACCTGCACAGGGTACTTCCTGCTCCAGGGATGCTGCTAGGGGTCTCTGAGGCCCTGTGTCCTTGCTCTCTTCTCCTTTGCCCTGTCCTCTCCTGCTCCCTCCTATGGCTTCACCTAAGGAGGGCAGCCCCGTGAATCCTGCACACCTGATCCTTATCCTAGGCTCCGTTTCTGGAGGATGCCTCTTCTTTGTGGTGGTGGTGAGGATGGAACCCAAAGCCTGGGCAAGCACTAGGCCCCGAGAGACTCTCAGCCCATAGGCCCTTTTGGTTATGTCAATTTGAGCTCAAGACTCAAGAGAGTTCCCCAGGGATCCTCTGAACAGGTAGGTGGTACCGATGAGTGGAGCCCAGCTACTCTTCACTGGGTACTACCACCTCTCCTGCAGCCTGCCCCTCCAGCTCAGACTCTAGCCTTGAACTTACCACTTTCTGCACAAACTGGTCATGGATGGAGTCCTCCACAAAGAGCCGGCCTGCCGCAATGCAGTTCTCCCCTTTGTTGAAGAAAACGGAACTCATGCCCTTCAGAGAAGGACAGAAATGACAGGTCATGGATCACCTCAGTGCTTTTACCCTAGTGCCTGTCAGGACTGCTCTTTCTTCTCAGGGAAGAAGGGGTGTGCCTGCATCCTGCCTTCCTCCCTCGGATGGGTCAGGCTTGACCAGCACTGGATACATATGTCCTGTGCAACCCTCAGCCTGTGGAGGCAAGAGGTGGCAGTGGGAAATGAGGACACAGGTCACATGGTAAGAGGAAGCCATAGAGGCCTCCCCCACTGCGGAGATAGAGATGCTATTCACACAAACAATAGAGAACAGTATGGGGTGAGTTTGAGCCTGCCTGCTCCCTGAGACCATCAGTAGGCTTACTGGGTGACCCAAAAGGTACCAGGTCTTCTTGGAACCAGGTTGTATGTATAGGTTGTGAGCAAGACTGAGGGGACAGCTCTGGTTCCAGGGAAGCCCTTGCAGGAGTACAGGAAACCCATCAGGACACACTAGGAGCTGTGAGGCCTACAGCAGGAGGCCAGGGATAGGATGCCAAGTCCAGTCCAGCTCTCCTGGCCTGCATGGCATAGCCCAACAGTTGGCACAGGCCTCCCTCTATGTGTAGGACTCAGCAGCAGCAGCAGCATCTTGCATTGAGCCAAGACCCTGGGCTGTTGGGCTCAAGGGGGACATGAACAAGGACCTGGCCTCCCTCAGCTTCCTATCAAGCAAGACAGAACTCCTTTTTAGGACTCTGCTGAGTGTCATGGCTCCTCCCAGGCAGAATGAGGCTTAGGCAGGCTGCTAAGATAGTTGGATATCTGGCTGAATGGGCCTGACTGGTATGCAAAGAACAGAGAGAGGACCAAGGTACATAGGTGACAATACCAATATCCACTTCTATGGCATATGCCACATACAGTCACTGTCCTGAGTCCTTAGTCACCACAGATGGGTATTTCCTTGGCCCTGTGCAGATGGGTATGCTGAGGCCTAGCCTGTGACTACCCAGTGCATAGGTGGAGACCCTGAGCACATATGCATAGGGTCATTGGCAGACTGGCGGCTGTCAGCAGGGTCATGCCCAAGGGATACTTTGCTTTCCACAAGTGCCATGAGAGGCAGCCTACTCACGTTCCCAATCCATGCATCTAGCTCAATGGTATGACAGTTGGGACATGCTGGGAATACGCTGTGGCGAACACATCCTTAGCCCCAGGGTGCTTCTCATTATGCTACTTAAACTTGTGGTGACGTCATGGATGGTTGTACAGCTGTAGGCTAACCATAGATGTTGAGAGATGCTGCACTCCCCTTTCTCTGCCTCTGCCCTGATGCCTCCCACTTCTTCCTCCCATAGGTTCCCGTCTCTCTCTACCCCGGGTCCAGCCTCACCATCTGCACAGCCTTGTTGAGGTCACAGTCAGCAAAGATGATAAGGGGTGATTTTCCACCCAGCTCCAGGGAGACTTTCTTCACATTACTCAGGGCACAGCTGGAAGGAACAGAGAGGTGGAACTAATGTCAGGTGGCCCAGAGCACAGGGGCTTGTAGGTGGCGTTCAAGGCAAGTCCAAGAGCCACCAGACACTGCCCTGACACCTACAATCCATACCACCTCCTACCACTGGGCCATCTCCTATTCCCCTAACACCCAGCCCAGCCCAGGCTCGGCCTTGCATACTCACAGGTGTCCTCCTCCACTCCACTCTGTCCCCTTCTTAGCATCCTTTTCTGATCATCCCATATAAAACCCTCACCTCCCTGTGCCTCTGTCAGATGCTGTGCTCCACTGTGTGTTTATGAATGACCATTTGTGAGAAGGCAGGCCTCCCTACAGTAGCACTTGTCTGGTTCCTATGACATCCCAGTGCCTAGCACACAGCTGGTGCTCCAGAAATGTGGGGTGAGTATATCCTAAAGAGACTCATCCCTCAGCTGGAGTAGCTGTGGCCTGAGAGCTGTGTTGGTAAGATAGGGCTATCTCAGGGTTTTAGTGACCAAGCAGAAAGATGTCAGGAATCACAGACATGTGTCCACGAGCAAGAGTCATACTTCAGCCATGCCACCTAAAGTAAGTGCCAAGCATGGCCTGAGAGAACAGGTCTTCTTGTTCTAGATCACCCAAGGGTAAGGGTTCCCCGTCCCAGTACTGCTCGTGACTCAGAGCAGCCTTGTATGCACCGAAGCCCTCTGGTGCTGAGGCTCCTTACAGACAATATGCACAGAAGCTATACTCATCTTGTACCCACAGCTCTCTGTACATGATGTCCAACACAATGTAAGCATGGTATGAATACTTGTACTGGCTAGGTAAATGTAAGGTCAGACATGTTCAGTACAGGCAAAATTGACTTTCCAAATATTTCCAATCTGCAGCTGTTTGAATCTGCCATGTGGACACCATGGATACAGAAAGCCAACTGCAATAGATTCCATTTAATCTAAAACATCACCAGGTCGGTTTGTAACCAGTATAAAAGTTATGAACGAGTACAGCTGAGTGTGTGTTGGATTTTTAAGATCAGTGTCTAGTTCATACTCATGGCAATCTCAAGTCAGATCTGCTGACTTCTAGCACTGCTGGGGTTAGGAGATTGCATGGTACCCGAACCCTGCTGGGTTGTGTGGCCTCCACTGAACTTCTCAAGGGCTTATGGAAAACTCTGAAACTGTATTGACATGCTGGGGGCAGCTATGCCCACCAACACCCAAGAAGCAGGACCCAGCTTGTGGGGTCATCATCTCTATAACCAGATTCCACGGTTCAGATGACCGACCTACCTTTTCATGATGTGTTTTCCCACCTCTGTGGAGCCTGTGAACCCTATTTTCCTTACATCAGGGTGGTCTGAGAGCCTCTGGCCAACCAGCGAGCCTGTGGTTAGGAAAGGTGAGAAAGTCAGGGAGACCTCTAGGGTCTGAGAAAGGCAGCCACCTGTCCCTTACATGTCCACCAGAGGATGTTACGCCATGCTTTTTACATGGTACTCCATGTTAGGGGCTCATGGGACTTTGCCTTTCTGTGGGTTGAAATATGTTCTTCCAAATTAAAACACTAAAGTACTAACCCATTGTCTCTGAATGTGAGTGCACCAGGAGGCAGGGTCTCTAAAGGAGTCACAGGATGGACTCTACCTGATGTGACTGGTGTCCCAATAAAAACAAAATCAGGATACAGATCTACACAGAGAGATGGCTATGTGAAGGCACAGACGCAGTGACATCTTCACAACAGGGAGTCTCAGAGGATGCCACCCTGTCAATTCTGCTCCTGGGCTTTTGGCTCCCAGGGCTGTAACCATCGCTGTCTGATGAGAAAGCTCCCAGGCTCAACACTTCATCATGGCGGTACTAGAAACTACACTTTACATCACTGTGGAAATTGGGGGTGACTGGAGGCCACCTAAACTTGGTGACTTTCAAATGTCAGGGTCATCACTGACTGTGGTCCATGGAGGAGCATCATGGGATGCTCCCCACTTGGGGTGCTGATACTCTTGCCCTGTCTACTTGTACTACCAAGCTCCAGTCAGCCCCATAGTACACCTCCCTCCTTCATATCCCTCAGCCTGATCAGTGGCTAAGTCCTTGGTGTCTTCCTGGTCCCTCGTTCAGTGAGATCACAGGGTGGGTTGCTGCTTTTTTCTCGGGATCAATAGGAACCCCTCCCTAAGCCCGCAGGTTATTTCTTGATTTGGTTTCTGCTCTCATGGTTTGTTCTTTTCCCTGACTGCCCCTTCCCATCTCTGTCTTTTATGCAATCTTCAAACACCGAGGGCTAGCTTGTCCTAGGCTCACACTTCTCAGTTTACAGGGCTTCCTCAGCTGATCATGGCCAGATCTCCAAAGGCCACCCTTAGATACGTCATCTTCTAAATATACATCACCAGCCAAACTCCCTGCAATTAGAAGCATCTCTCATCCCGGCTTACTCAGCCTCGTGCTTGGGTGGTTTAGGGCCTCTCAAATGCAACACCTTTGAAGAGCTGCTTTTAATCTTTCCAGCCCTGGTCCCTGCATCCAGTCCCAGGGCTCTACTCCAGTAAACTGGTTACTCCATACATAGCTTATTTGAGAGGAGAACCTGGGAGTTGCTGACCTCGAAGTTAATTCCATTTTGATATCAGTTAAATCACTGCTTAGTGGCGAAAGTGTTTACAAAGATGTATGTGGCAAGGGACTCATATCTAAAATATGAAACAGTATTTAAAAAAAACCCACTGCATTTAAGAAAACAAATGTGCTACTAAAAACCAGGAAAAGATCCACAGAGATGATTCTCCAGATATAAAGAAAGCAAGCCAGCATGAAAAACAAAAACATTGCTTATGGCAAGGTCTTTCTGTGCAGCCCAGGATCTCAAACTTGAAGTAGAGTGTAGTGACAATTTTGGAGTTTTGATTTCTTGAAAAACACAGAAATATTATGGGAAAATGTTTTTGTTTTAATCCGAAGGGGTGGGATATGGAGTGACAAAGCCATCTAGGTCTTCAAAAAAATGGAGGAAAATAAGGACACCATCTCACAGATAACTGAGAGATTTGTGTCAAGTAGAAGAAACACGGAAGGAAGCTCTCAGAGGGGAAAGCAAGTGATCTGGAATCAGTATCTGATAGTTGTCAGAATCCATGAAAGAGGAGAGGGGTCAAGAACCAAGAATATGGCTACTCAAGCAATGTGACACACACTTCATTTCTCTTTCATCTTTTAAGAGATTTTTAAAAGCAACCACATAAGGCAGCTGTACAATTTCGTTGTTGTCCGTAAAACAGAATTGTAACACCTTGGACACCAATAACAGAGGAAGGGCACAAACCAGAGAAAGGGCATGGCAGAGACAGAGAGGTCCATCATGAGACCAGGAAAGAGACGACAGATAAGAATGGCAGAAGATAGTCCCTCTTCCAGCTGCATTAGAGGACGCAAAATGATACAAGATAACATCAGTAGTTACACTAGTTGCCACATAATTGCATTGATAATACTTATGTATATACACAAAAGGTAACAGCACAAAAGGAGGTCCCTAGCTACAGAAAGCAGCATTTCTGTTTGCCCAGGGTCAGTGCAAAGCAGATTTTCACAGATAAGAGTAAGTGATAAGTCCTGGAGAAGATGTTAAGAGCACAAAACACTCGATGACCTAGAGAGCTGGCCAACTAGTGAGTTCCAAGCCAGCCAGGACTACATAGTGAGACCTTGTCTCAAAGCCAACCAACCAACCAACAAACAAACAAACAAAAACAAACAACAACAACAAAAACCAACCAAACAAACAAACCCAAAAACCCCCACAAGTCTTAATTTAAAAAAAAGTCTCAAAGAAAAAGTTTAACACATACACATGTATGTTTGTACTTATATGCATATATATACATACACATGGCAAAAAATCATTACTAAAAAGCTAAACTGTCACTGGGCGGTGGTGGCACACGCCTTTAATCCCAGCACTTGGGAGGCAGAGGCAGGCGGATTTCTGAGTTCGAGGCCAGCTTGGTCTACCAAGTGAGTTCCAGGACAGCCAGGGCTACACAGAGAAACCCTGTCTCGAAAAACCAAAAAAAAAAACAAAAACAAAACTAAACTGTCAGATAGGTGAAATGGCTTGAACATATAGTTCCAGTATTCTAGAGACTGAGGTAGGAGGATCACTTGAGTCCAGGAGTTTGAGACCATCTTTAGTAACACAGCAAGATTCCATATTAAAAATTGAAATATGGGGCTGGAGAGATGGCTCAGTGGTTAAGAGAACTGACTGCTCTTCCAGAGGTTCTGAGTTCAATTCCCAACAACCACATGGTGGCTCACAACCATCTGCAGTGGGGTCTGATGCCCTCTTCTGGTGTGTCTGAAAAGAGCAATGGTATACTCATATACATAAAACAAATAAAATAAATAAAACTTTAAAAAAATTAAAATATGACACCATTCAATAAAGCAGTAAAAGAGAGATTGACAGAAGACAAAAGGTAAAATGGCAAATCCAACTATAGCAAAACAACATTAAATATAAATGAACTAAGCCATCTATTAAAAAGCAAAGAACAGGCCCAGATAGTTCAGCAATTAAGAATACTTGCTATTCTTCAGAAGACCTCGCTTTGATTCCTAGTACCTACATGGTAGGTTACAATCATCTGTAACTCCAGCTATAAGGGATCCAACACTCTTTGGGCCTCTACAGGCACTACACACATGTGTTGCATAACATACATGCAGGTAAACACTCATACACAAAACAGAAAGCATCTGAGGAGTTATCTGAATGTCATGGCCCTTCAAAGCTCTGTGTCTCCCCAGGATGTGGCCTCCTCCACCACAGGGTGGTCATGGGCACTGCCTTTTCCACATGGCTCGGGTCATGTGTGTAACTGGATGATCTGAGCCCCATCCCTTTCCTCATCCCAGTCCTTACCAGATCCTGGGAGGATGTTGACCACACCCTTGGGAATGCCAGCCTTCAGTGTCAGCTCTGCAAACTTCAGTGCTGTGAGTGGGGTCACCTGAATGGAGACCAGAGCAGGAGACTTGAGTGTGGAGGATTTGGATGCGGTGTGTAGCCAGACCTCCCTTCACAGCCTTCTCTCTTTGTGCTAGCTGCTAGCTTTCTGAAGCAGAAAGGGGCAGCAGTGCCTGAGGCAGCTGGAAGACCATAGGGAAGTCATGTTCATGGCCAACCATAGGCATTGCCCACACAGCTAGCATCCCTGACATCTTTCAGGGAGAATTAGGTCTTGTAAGTCCCAAGTGTGCTGAACTCTCCTACTGGTGCTCCTCAGCCAGCCCTGGGTCCCTTTCCACCCCATGCTCATATCTTCTCAGTGTGTTTGAACTTAGCACTGAAGCAGCAGTGGTCAGTGGGACTGGCTAGCAGGCCCAACCACAATGGCTCAGCTCCCCCAACCAGATGACCCTCAGTAGCCCCTGAGCAGGAGACCAGCGTCAGCTCAGAAAACTGTGGGTGTCAGCCTATAGACGAGGCCTATGATGGAACTGTACTGAGCACAAGGGCTCCGGTGATCAGCTATCCATGTCTATGTGTAACTCTGAGTATTGCTCCATTTTTGGAAATCAAACAGAGGCCACTTTCCAGCCCTTCTAGTTCCCAACCACCCCCTCCCCCAGCTCCTATAAACTGCTGAGTCAGTGGTTTCTCGCAGTCAAGGTTAGGTCATTTCATACCCCACAGTGCCTTGGCTGTGATTCTGGGGCCTCAGTCCTTGTTAGGACCAAGTGTTCTGGACAAGGATGACCTGAGCCAAAACAATGACCATGACCCTCCAGCAGCACCCACATGGCAGGAAATCAAGGTCTACCTCAGAGGATTTTTGTCAAGCGTAAATAAGCTGGTGTATGCAAACTGATACTTTTTTTTTGAATGTGTTAGTGACTTCAGGGACAGCCAGGAGGATCCTGTCTCAAAAAAAAAATAAATAAAAATAATATAAATAAATATAATAATAAATAAACATAATTAACTTGGGAAAAAACAAGATAAGGCAGTTCTGGGGATCTGGCCTGTGTGTGTGTGTATGTGTGTGTATGTGTGTGTGTGTGTGTGTGTGTATATGTATGTGTGTGTGTGTGTATGTATGTGTGTGTGTGTATATGTATGTGTGTGTGTGTGTGTGTGTGTGTGTAGTATTAGGGAAACCCCAGCCTAGAGTGCCTGTAGCCTTGGGCTCCATCCTCAGTACAGAATAAATGGTGTGCTGGCCCGTGCCTGGAATCCCAGTGCTCAGCAGCTGGAAAGAGGAGCTAAAGATCTTTTTCAACCACATAGCAAGTAGGAGCCAGTCTTGGGAAAAGGAGACCCTCTAAAAAATAAAATAAAATAAAATAAAATAAAATAAAATAAAATAAAATAA
>NW_021623877.1:0-10455 GCF_004785775.1 Grammomys surdaster
TGTCTCCAGGAGAATAATGTACCATTCTTAGTAAAAAAAAAAAAAAACCACCAAATGTTTGAAGAATTTGAGTGATGTCCATGTCTCATGTCTCATTAGCTGTGCAAATCAATGGGGTGCAGGGTATCACACCCAGTCAACACACTTAGTACTAATCTGAAGGAGCCTTCCTCTATGGGCAGACACCTCAGGTCTCAGGGAGAGGAGCTCCCTCTGCTGGCAGGGTAAAGCCCTGACATAGTGAACAGCCAGAGAGTAGAGTCAGAAGGACCAAACAAACAAGAAAAATAACAAAATAAAAAATTATAAAAGAAAGCCTTTTGATCCAAAATCACAGATTCAGACTCAGACCCCTAACATTAGAGAAAAGAGAGAAAAAGAGTAAGGGATCAATCCAAGAGTGTCAAAGTTTAAACATACTACAGGGCAAAATTCTAAACAAAACTTACAAGACACTAACTTTAGAACCAGTGAGATGGCTGAGCAGGTGAAGGTGCTTGCCACCAAGCCTGGAAAGTCCCTGGGACCTACATGGTGGAAGGAGAACACTGACTGACTTTAAATTGTCCTCTAACTTCCACAAGTACAGTACACTGTCACACACACACACACACACACACACACACACACACATGTAAATAAATAAATATGAATTTAAAACTCTTAAAAGTCTAGAAGAAAATATTTGGTTGGGCGTGAAAGACGAAAGGCTGGGCTGCCATGGAGGTCCCCCTGGGAAAGTGAGGCAGCCAGCAACAACCTTGCAGAAGTGCTTTGTCCCTCCACTAGAGGGCGCCAAGGCCCATGCAAACAAAAGACTGCACACCTGCCAACCCATAGTGACCATTTGACCTTACAATCCTCACCGCACATGCGCCCTGGCCAGGGGGTACAACGGGGATCAAGTCAGTCCCCTGACCTGGCTCAACCTAGCAGTCAGCATCTAGCAGACATCTGCACCAATCAGGGATACCCCGGCCCATCAGCAGGAACCTCCATCCTATGAAGGTGACTGAAGATTCCCTGGGAATGTTCCAGTGTCTAATGAGAATAACATCCTGTTTAAACAGGTGAACAACCAAGCCCTGTGGGACAGGATAGAGGTGGCACTGAGGAGGAGTGGGCAGTAGTTCTGGGAAAACTTCAGTTTTTAGCCCAAGGTATGCTGGAGGCTTAGTGGAGAAGGGTGCTAACTGTAGTGTGGGATCCTAGGGTGGGCCCAGGGTCAGCTAACCACTAAGTACATCAGGTAGTGTTTGGTCACCTTGAGAAAGTGGGTGCTATACACCAGCCTCCAAGCTCAGTGTCCAGAGAGGAGTCCAGGACACATCAGTACTGGATAACAGTGAGTTAAGACCCTCCTGTGGGTAAGTTGGCTTTGAAAGGGGATGGGACAGGGCTGGCTGACAGAGAGTGACATACTCTATGAAGCCTCCTAAGCTGGTAACAGGGATGGTGTGTCATTCAGACACTGAACACTACCATTCAGAAGCATCCTACTGCCCGGAGAGACTGGCCTTAAATAGAGGCCTGTGAGCACCCGTCCAGCATTTAGGTATTAAACATCCCCCTGAGAGGCCTGCTTCTGGCATAGCACACAAACCGATGCTCACTTGGCTGGACAGGGAAGTTCTAACCACGAGGCAGGTGGGCTGAGTTTCTGGGAAGGACGGGTTGCCTCTCAGATACCCACTATGTAGTAATAAAGAAAGCACGTCTGCACTGCATCTCCTTGACTTCACAGACTATCCCAGTGGGAATGTCCAGGGACCCAAACACAGGATTCGAATCCCAGTTTCTCCTTTTCACAGATGCGTGACCTTGGGAGAGCGAGTAAATACGATCCATCTTGGTGTTTGAATGGAGTGCTGGAAACCCTGTATCCTATTGTACCCTCAGAGGTTTGGGTTACCAGCAACCATTTTTGGTCCAGAAATATTAAGAGAACACTTCCGGAAATAAAGAATTTGTAGATTTTTAAACTTTGTTCAATTCTGAGCAGCACGGTGAACCGATTCAGTTAACACCACACTGTCCCTCCTAGAACATGCAGCATTCCTTGGACTAGTAATCTAGGCTGCAGATGCTGCCCATTGGCTAGTTACCCTCTCAACAGTTGTTAGGGCGGCAGTGCTATTGGCCAAGCAACCCTTATTCTACTTAGTAATGGCACAAGTTGGTGACAATTGTATCGCAGTATATATCATTATACCTGCCCTGCCGTACGGGTGTTCATCTAGTGTCTAGTTCACAAGCTAAGCTCTACCATAGGTATGTATATTAGGAAAACAATCTATACGTTTGGATTTCATTCCAGGACTCAGACACTCTTTGGGAACATGTTTGTACTTCCCTCCAATAAGGGGAGATTATTATAACCTCCTATGATGTATTTTCCTTACAGGGCACTTGGCCTGTCTCCAGGCCCCTCCGTATTAACTTTACATTTGTGGTTCTTAAGCTACTGTACCAGCATGAGGCCAGTCAGCGTCAGGAAACAGAGCAGGGCTATCTAGATATCTGGGTCAGGCTGGAAAGGCTGCGTTTCTAAGTGGTCTCAGTAACGAAGAAGCAGTTTGAAAACCTGAGTTTTTAAAGCTTTATAGAAAGGGTTTGATGGACTGAGGTATCTTCTCAAGTCTGAACGACTTCTGGCTTGACAACCCGGATGGAGCGCGGGACAGCTCACTGATCCTGCTGCGGGGGTGGGCAGGGATGCTCTCGGGGTGATGAAGGAGTTAATCATGATCCCTAGAGTCAGGCGCTCTGGGGTTCACTATGGGCAGAGGGAGGGGGATGAGCGGGGCCAGTCCCTGCAGACCTTTGGAGCGAGGATGCCACAAACTGACCCGCCCCAGTGTGCCTAAGCCAGACCCTGCGCCCACGCCCCTTCCCGAGGCCCATAGGCGCTCCGCTTTCCCTTGGCTTCCCCGGCTCCCAGTCCAGCTCCTGCCCGCGCTTACCGGTCCTCTCCCGGCCGGCAGCGAAAGCGAGGCGGCCAGGCGCGCGCTGGACACTGTGGAGGCCTGCGGCGGGAGGAAGCGGGAAGGGCAGCAGGCAAGCCAGCCCCGCCCAGCCTAGGCGTCCAGACAGAGGGGCGGGGCCACAGAGGGAAGGGGTTGCCGGGCGGGTCTTGTGGGCGGGGCCAAGTCACAGAGGTGGAGCTTGAAAAACTCAGTTTTTAAAAGGCTAGTAAGGGTCTGGCTGACCGAGGTATCCATTTAACCCCCAGAGATGCCCAGCTTGGCAACCCTGGAGGTTTCCAGTGAGCACAGGACAGCTTGCTGAGCCAGCACAGAGATGCTCCCTAGGTGCTGAAGGACCCAATGACACGGCTCTGAGGCGGGGCCGCTTGGGAGGTAGAGCCAAGGGAGAATAAACTGGACCTGGGAGGATTATGAGTAGGGCGGGGCCACGGGTGGGGGCGGGGCGGAGCGGCGGAGTGCCTCCAGTAGCACACTGCAAGGACCAGCTTCCCTCAGGGTCCACATTTGCCTGTTTTGTTTTCAATCTGACATTTCTAGATGGTTCACCTTTAAACTTATGTGTATGTGTCATGAAAGTTCTGTCCTTCAACATGTGTGATGCTCCCACACTTATCAAGACTGGTAATTCTCAGTCCTCTGCAGGAGTCGCGGATTGACCTGGAAATTACTTCTGACCCTGTAGACGGTAGAAGGGCTGATGGAGGAAAAGGCGGGGGGGGGGTGTCTTTTGCAACCTTCACCTGCGGGGGTTCGCTGTGGGTTGTCCAGGCTGATACAGCCCTGGAAGACTCAGCCAGCAGTGGTGAGCCTCAGTGGACACCACCTCCTACAATCGATCCTGTGCCCCGACTTACTGCTCTTGGCTGGTTCAAGAATCCTGAGCCCTGGCTGGATTCTCAGTTGCCAATGGCACCTGCAGAAACCTGCTGTAAAAGGCCTGCAAGACAGTAGTTTTGTAGAGTAAATACAACAGAAACCAAAAAAGTATGGCAAGGCAAGGGCAGGGTTGATGCAAGACAGCCCAGTTCCCGGATTCTGTCCTCAGCAAATAAAAAACAAAGCAAAACCAGATGACACTGTTCCACATGTTAGGAGTACAGGCTGGATTGGTTACATTGTCAACTCAGCTTATGTAAGAGGTAGCAATGAGCAAGTAAGGTCACAGGGTGCAACCACAATGGGACTGGAGTCCTCTCGGGAAGAGAGACCCTGGCAACTCATTCTTCCTGTGTGTATGCAGGTAAGACATAGACAGTAGGAGGCATTACCAGGAATAGCCATCCCTGAACCCTGGACTCCATGTTGATATGTTTTCTTTTATTGTAACAAAGTCAACTTATACAAAGAAAAGGGTTTATTTTGGCCCATACTTTGGAAGGTTTTATCAAGGTTTCACAAGTTTGATCCCCAGACTGAGGCACTGTTGGGCGGTAGCAGGACCTTAGAGAGGTCTGACTAGCATGGGGAAAGCTAGTAACTGGTGTCAGAGTCTTGAAGGGGACATTGGCCCTGCTCAGTGACCTCAGCCCCTGCTCCCTGGTCCCTGAGACAGGACTCCAGAGCAAACCCATTGATTGAAGGTTGACCCACAAAGCCCTGTGAGAGTGAAGGTGAGAGGCAGAAAACAGACAACAGGAGGTTCACTATAAACATGCCAACACGGGAATTCTGGGAAACTCAGAGATATATCACCGGAAAGAGCAGAGAGCAGGACGAAGTCCAGTACCCACTAGTCCTCACATAAGGCTGGTGCTCCTTGGGGACACCACCCTCCATAGTTCCTGAGGACAGACATAGCCAGAGGCAGGTAGGAGCAGAACAGGGTGGCGGCAGGGACTCTGAGGGTTTGGGGACATCAGCAAATAAGTAAGCAGTTTTGATGATGAAGGAGAACTCAGTCTTCAGGACTCGGTCCAGGGTCCTCTGCCTGCCACTCATCCACATGCAGCCTGGGCTGTGCAGAGCTGGTGCCCTTTCATGGGTGAAGGAGCCAAGAGGCTAGAGGTGCCCACTTGCCCAAGGCCACACATGCTGCCTTGGCAGAGCAGGGATTTAAAGTATGGCCTGTTCCTAAAGCAATGGCTTTCTGTGAATTTGTCCTAAGCAAGTGAGTTGGTGAAGGAATGGATGAAGGATGGTTGGATGGATGGACTGATGAGTCAAGTGGCTATTCTTGATTGTTCAGATCCTGTTATGTGATGGCTCAGGGCTGAGATGTGGCCTAGTGACAGAGTGCTTGTGCAGTATGCTCAGGGTCCCATGCACAGACAGACACACAAAGACACAGGCACACAGACACAATACAAAGACAGACAGACAGACAGACCGGGGGGGGAGGGAATATCCTGTGGATTATCACTTTTTTATATTAAGATAAGATCTCACTGAATATCAATGGTTGGTCTAGAATTTGCTGTGTCAACCAGTCTTGCCTCATACCCACAAAACCTGTCGTTGACTCCTGAGTTTGGGGATTACAGCTCTGTAACACCACACCTATCATCTTTCAAATGTTACATTTAAAAATATCAAGTTCACATACAAAACGAAGAAAATTACCCAATGCAAAAATTTCCTTTCTGATTAATTAGAAGATGCTTCAAGTGGACCCAGGGTAGCCTCTCACTGCTCCCCTCCTGATTCCCAAGGGCTAGTTAAGGAGACTCTCCCAGGCTGTCCATCTAGGGCACAATGGCATCCCTGGCTTTCATTATACATGTAGGGAAGTCCATCTTCACTCCTGTCCTGTCAGGTCAATTGGCTTCCTAGTGATCTCTGCAGATAGTAGTCTCACGAGAGGCCCTGACTGGCACTGGGCTAGACCAACTCTGAAGTAGTTTCCCACACCCTACCCCACCCCTAGTCCTTCCTGACAGCCGCTCATGTAGCCAAGTGCTATCAGGAAGACAAGGCTGTCATTGGGAACCCACTAGTAATTTGCAAAACCATAAGTGTGAGCAAAATTTTAACACGGCAATAGTACTAGCACTTGGACTTTATAGCACCCACTGACACTGTGGTTGCACAGATCACCACGAGAAGCTGGACTAGGTAGGAGAGGCACTGTAGTTGCTGTTTTCAGATAGAAATCAAGTCTTGTCCACCAGAGAGTGTCAGGCAGTGCCAGATTCAGAAGGCTGGGTATGCTCCTGACCCATTAGCAAGGCTCTCCCTACAGGTCCTGGGCTAACCCTGGACTGACTGACTAACTTCCAGGGACAATGACTTACAGCACTTGTCAGTGTGGACTCTGCAGTCTCTGCTGTTCTGTCTGGAGGAGGAAGGTGGGAGTCAGGAGTGGCTGATCAGCTTGTGGGGCCACAGTGGGGACAGCTTGCACGTAAGTACTGCAGCAGTCTGGAGACCTGACTTGCAATCCTCAGAGACAGCACCCAGGGAGCGAAAAAAATCCCTCCTCTCAGGCCTGACCTGATGCCTTGAGGAAACTGACCTGATGCTAAAGATAGGTTTAGCTGACTGCACATGAGGAGGAGCTGACAAGAGGAGGGTATCCCAGGGCAGCTGGGAGAGCCAGAGCAGAGGGTCTCCTCACAGGACCCAAATCTTTCTACTCAGGACCGTCCAAAGGGCCTGAATTATCTCAATTGGAAGAAAGCAGATATGAAAAGAAGAAATGTCAGAATGGGAGGACAAACCTTGTGGCATATTTTAAATATTACACGGAGCACATGTTATACACATACAATGTGCTAGAATAATGGCTACAGATTACTAACGTGTGTGTGTGTGTGTGTGTGTGTGTGTGTGTGTGCTCGAGCGCACAGGTTCAGAGGCTAGAACCCAGAGCCCTGCTTACCTAGATGACTGCTCTCCCACTGAGCTATCCCCCCAAGACGGCTGTGGACACATGGTAAAGGGTGCAGACTGTAGGATGTTTCTATTTCCATCCCAGCTGAATGTGAACTCTGGGCTCACAGACTCAGCTTGCCTTACCTGAGAATGAAAAGTCTATGTTTAAAGGCAGAAAAAAAAAAAAAAAAACCCCTAAGCTTTACAAGATGAAAGGGTTCTGGGAAAGGAGGGAGGTGGCAGTTGGAAATGACAGGGTGGCGTTTAGTGTCACAGTGGTACATCCTTGTCCCACTTAAAAATGGGCAGTAGAAGTAAAAACAGGTCTTTCCCTTCCATGGGCATCAGGAAGAAAGGTTGGACATGCTCAGAGCCCATTCCCAGAGACTCAGAACCTGGGTTTCTGTCACTCACATGGGCTTCAAGGGTCTCATGGTTTGTCAGGGGAAAAGGAGCTCCACAGCAGCCACAGGTCCCTGAGCAAGCTAGCTTCTGTGCTTCAGTGGGCTAGCCGTTCCTCCTTCACTGGAGCACAGCATGGACAGTATAAATGTGTGGAGGGCATTTAGAAGCCTGCATGGCGTGCAGCACTCGGCAAGCTATTGTGGTTGCCATTGCTACTATCAGTGTTCACATGTGAGAATCATAAAATCTACTGTCCTATGTCACTTCGAGACTGGGATAAGGTCCAAGAACTTTGTTGTCAGGCAATGTCACTGTGCATGTCACAGCAGAGTAAACTCATGTAACCTAGATGGTCAAGGTCACTCACTGGACATGATCTACTGGGGACACCTCACACACACCAGACAGATAAGGCTGCTGCAGATATAACACCATGACTGGTTTTAGGCCTGGCCTCCCATGGGCTAGAGAGAAGGCTCAGGGGTTAGGAGCTTGCTTCTTTTGTAGATGACCTGAGTCTGACTCCTGCCACCCATGTCTGTCAGCCCACAACTCCCTGTAACCCTGGTTTGATGTCTCTTACGTCATCTTCTGATCTCTTCTGGTACCTGCATGCATGTACACACAAACACACAGATGAAAAACAAATAATAATTCTTTTTAAAAAAAAACATATATACTGATTCTCACTTTGTGAACACATGGCCAGTGATAGTGTCACTGTGATCACCCCAGTTTCCTTCTCCAGCAACCACGTGGGGTTTACACAGCCCCATCACAAATGCAGGAGTGACATGTTTACATCACATCACTTGTGACATCATACATCACATCACTTGTGACATCATACATCACATCACTTGTGACATCATACATCACATCACTTGTGACATCGTAGGTGATAGGAATTCTCAGATCTACCATCTTCTGGGATCAATATTAGGTATGTGGCTTCTCATCGACCAAAATATCACTCTGAGGCATGTGCCGTGCTTAGGAGAAGGGCAGGGGTGTGGAGGAAGTCCAGGATACTACATGGGCCTGAAATCTTTGCCACACAAGCATAGGCTGATCCAGGTTACTGTCTGCCTGGCCAAGGAAGAACAGAAAGACCTTTAAAGTTTTTTTGCACCCAGAGAGGGAAAGCCAAGGAAAGACGGTAGTGGTGGGCATGCCAGGAAGAGAATGAGCATGTTAGGTAAACCTCGGCAATAGCAAATCTGATGAGATGTGCTGTGTGGGACCTCTAGGATGAAGGTACAGGGGAGAGGGCCTGAGGCACCCACGGGTGAGCTCACGGGTGAGCACACAGGAGGTAGAAGCTGTGCTCTCGGCTGAGGCGCTGTAAGATGACAAGAGATACAGATGGTAGAACACAGGAGTGCTGTCCAGGGAAATGCCAGGCAGGGTAGGGTCCCTGCTGTAAGCCCCAGGCCACCATTGTGACTGCCCAAGTCCACTGAGTGCCTGGTGAGAACCTGGGTCCCTGCAGAGGAGACTCGGGTGCTTCATGGCCCAGGGCTCACTCCCCAAGTCCCATTTCCTGTTTCTGAGGTGTACCCTCTTCCACAGCCTCTTGTATCCATTCTGCTTTTAGAGGTGTGTGAAGACCCATGCATTTCCTCCTGTGTCCCACTAAGGCCACAGTTTGTTCTCTGAAGGCCAAGTGATGTTACATGGCCAAGATAAGGGTGACCATTGCTTCTGGCACCATCCGAGGCACCCATAGACAGAGCGGTGACACAGAATGCAGGTGACCTCTGTTCATAATATTTATTCATGCGGGACATGACTGCTCACTCCACTTGGTGCCACTTCTGATTGTTTGGAGGGTGTCCTGTCACCAGCAGGGGTCCAGGTGGGTAGCTCCAGCAGCTGGAGCAGTGCTGGGGACAAGAACGTGCTAAGCCACCAGATCAGCCAGGGCTCCCTGAGAGGAGGCCAACAGGGTACAGAAGAAGTATCACAGAGACTTGGCCTCAGTACTCAAAAGTCACAGTCTTGATCCGCAGGTACTCATTCAGGGCCGCCTCTCCTGCAAGATAGCACACACCATTGGGATACCTTATGGCTGTGCAGGGAACCTCTCTGGGGACCCCTGGAACACACTGTGGGTAGCCTGGCTCTCTCCACAGAGAAGAAACCAAGGCCCTGGGAAATCATGTACCCAACCCAGGCCATCCCTTTGTAAGCTGTGGGCTTGGACTCCAGCGCAGGCAGGAGAATGATCTGGGACAATCATTCTAGAGCCCTCTCTACCACACTGATCATAGAGGAGGTGGGATGGCTGCTCTACTGGCTATTGGCAGCCAAGAAGTCGTCTTCCTGCCTGCCTGTGACTAGAAACTGCTATATGTACATATCCTTTCCACGACTGTCTGCTGTCTCAGCAAAGTACACCAGCCCCAAGAGTGTCCCCTCCCAGCAAGAACTGATCAGCTACCAGCTGCCTTGATCAGTGTAACACTCCAGCACTGGGGACAAGACCTGGCCCTTGGTGGCCTTTGACTGGTGTTTGCTGAAAAGCAGTCCCACAGACAGAGTTTGGTTACCCAGGTCTTTGCCAAATCCAGACTGTTTGAATCCTCCAAAAGGTGCAGCCACATCAGTCTTGTTGTATGTGTTGACGAACACAGTGCCCGCCTGCAGTTTGTCACTGACATACAGGGCCTTGTTGATATCCCGGGTGAAGACACCAGAGGCCAGACCAAATTCTGTGGCATTGGCCCTAGACAGCACAGCATCCACGTCCCTGTCGGGGAAATCCAGGAGCTCCTTGAGGGATGCTCAGAGCGATCATTTTTGGACTGGGGACAAGGCAAGATCAGAATCTGCCTCCACAAAGTTCCTAGCTCCCGCGATTCCCACCCATAAGATTCTAAAGGGAAAAAAACTGCAGAGGACAGAGCAAGACTGAAGGAGAAGCGGGTAGCAGAGCAGAAACCAGAAGAGACAGGGCATAGGCACTTCACAGAGCAGATCTGGGCATGGGCCCTCATGCAGGGATGGAGCCCAGAAAGTCAGCTTAGGGCAGAAGTGGACTGAGCATTCAGCAGACATCAGACTAAAGAGCTACAGTTGTGCCTGTTTGGCAAAGACAGCAAAGTCTGTCTAATACAGTCAGTGCAATGATTGTAGTCATATAGTGACCATTGGTTGGAAAGGGGAAGGGGAAGGAGAAGAAGGGGAAGAAGGGGAAGAAGGGGAAGAAGGAGGGGAAGAAGGAGGGGAAGAAGGGGGGAAGAAGGGAGGG
>NW_021623877.1:10855-24515 GCF_004785775.1 Grammomys surdaster
AAAAAAAAAAGTATGGATGGTCAAATGTGCCCACAGCTCTGTAGCTCCTCCACTGTGCATGGACCCTTCCTTCTCTTTATCCTGGTAGCCTTGATGGCTGTTGGGCTGACAAGTGGGCTGTGAAGCTAGCTCCCAAGGATCCTTGCTACCTCCTTGGTTTCCATATGACCCAGGCTCCAGGCCAGTGACCTGCCCTGCCCTAGGCTGCCATGGAGGCTCATGGAGCCCAGGTGAGCACAGCTGCCTTTTTTGTACCCAGAAAATACAGATGTGGCATGGAGCAGAGAAAAGCTCACTCCATCCAGCCAACCTGAAGCTCATTCATGAGTAAGACCCAAGATGTCCCAGGCCACTTGGGTAGGGTCAATTTACTACTCACAGGACACCATGAGAACCGGACCTGGCAGGCTGTAAGTAATGTCAGAGAAACGCAGGGAAGACCCAGGAAAGCAGGAACATGGGAGAAAATTTGTTTTTGCTCATCTGGCCCTGGAGCCTTCCTGGCCAAGGGGAGGGGAAGCAAAGGGAGGCCAAGATCCTCCTGTGTTTTAAGAGGCAGGTAGCCTAGGCATGGTGCACAGGTTCTTTGCTGACTCAGATTCTTTACAGTTCATGTCAAGACTCCATGCACACAGAGGAAAAGCCCAGAGAGACATGGGGGATCACATACCCATCAGCAAACCGAGAGATGATCATGATGGGCCCAAACGACTCCTCCTTAGCGATGTACATGTGGTCCTCAACATCTGTGAAAATGGTTGGCTGAAAGAAGAAGCCTGTAGAGGAGACAGTGGTCTGAGGCATGCTGGCAGTGTAAGTCCCTGACAGTCTCTTTCCTACCTTGGCCAGAGCCTGGCTCACACAGCACTCTGTTCACTCTGGTTCTAACAGGTGCACCTCATCCTCTGCCTTCCAGGTAGAAATGGCCAAAAAGAGTCAGCCCTAATCTGTGCTGATCTTGACTAGGTTCCAGAAAACTCCCCACCTTCTAGTTCAGAGAGCAGATGTGCTGCCCCTATGTCCCTGGGGATGTACTGGCCCCGTTGGGTCCCTCTCCCTGCTCTGTGAGCAATGCTTGCCATATGCCCCCTGCTAGGGCTTGCCACACTGTCCCCAGCCTTAAGGAACTCTCACTTTGGTGATGGAGGGAAGTTTGTGCTTGAATGCCACTTGAGCTAAGTAACATGTTGTTCTCTGGGTTCTGCTGGGGAGCTGTCTGTCAAGCTGAAGAACAGCCAATACAGCAGAAGATGAGAAGCATCAAGAGAGAATGCAAGATGGAGGCTGGGGACCGAGGGCAAGTCACACTGTTCACAAATGAGACCATGGAGGCAGTCAGGGAACTTGTCCCTGAAGCAGGAGGACACTGCTGGGTATCAGAACCCAAGAGTTCTCAGAGGGTGAATAAACAAAAGATTAATGGCTGACTCACAGGGACACTTGGCAGGATGAGGTGCAGAAGGTACAGGAGAGCCAAAACATAAATGAGGTGCCAGACTTAACAGAACCAGGAGAGAATTAAAATCAAGGGGTCAGATGTGTGTCCTCTGTCCCCCTCCTCCTTTCCATCTGCCAAGGAGAGCCTCCCCTGTGCAGAATTCTGTATAGAGTATAAAAGGCAGATAGCAAAGGCAGCCAGGATGTGGATCTGTGGTTCCATGGGTAGGCAGCACAAGACTCCATCCATGTGGCTTCTGATTTCCTGGTTTGGGAGGCTAGAAGTGAGAGTAGATTCCAGAGAAGCAGGTGTGCCTGAGCTCAGACACTGTGCTGGTTTCAATGAGCACGACCCCCATAGGCTCACGTATTAGTGGAAATGCTTGGGAAGGATTAGGAGGCATGTCTTGCTGAAGGAGGTGTGTGTTTGGAGGCAGGCTGTAAGGTTTCAAAAGCCCACACCATTCCCAGTTAGCTCTCTCTGCCCATTGTTTTTGTCTCAGCATGTGAGCTCTCAGTTATTACTTCAGTGTTGTAACTGCCCAGAGCGATGCTCTCTGCCATGATGGACTCACCCCTTGAAACTGTAAACCCAATAAACTCTTCTGTACATTGTGTTGGTCATGGTGTCTTTGCGGCAAAAGAAAAGCAACTAAGACAGTAAGATGACTGATAAAGCCAAGTGCCTGGGACTGTCAGGAAGAAGTATCTAACTAGTACTGACTCTGTCAAGAGCTCTGGATGGGTGGCCTGAGCCATGTGTCTGTGAAGATCTGCACCAACTCAAGGATTGCCTGCCCCAGGCACAGGCTCACTCCCAGCTAAGGGCAGCTGACCAACACTGGAGGGACACTGTGGAGTTTCCACCTGTTGCCTAGCTATTTCCTCTGCACTAAAACACTCGTTGGAGGGAGGAGGGAGGAGGCGGGGGTTGGGGGAAGGGAGGAGGTTCATAACACTCAAGAAAATGACACAAGCCTGAGAGTTGTCACCCAGGCTCTGAGGTAGCTGCCTTTGAACCATTCATGTCCCTGTAAATGACTCAAATAAACTCACTGGCTCACTAACCTAGACATCAGTGGGTCCATCTTTTTTGGTTAGTCCCTGGTGCCCTGTCTGGGGTGAGTAGGCATTAATTCATGCCTCTCCAGAAGTCACACAACACCACAAAACAACTGGTTGAAAGAGAAACCAAAATGGGAGGACCTTGAAACCTTAGAGACCACCACCAGGGTCAGTGTCGCCACCAGCAACTCCCTGCACAGCAGACTATCCCAGCACTAGGGAATGTTCTGGAGTCCTCACCTTCTCAGTCCCAGACCTGGGTCCAGAGAGTGACCAAACAGCCAAGGCCCATTATGTCCAAGGTCTGACTCTGAACTGCAGGCCTCGATCCTGATCAACCAGTACTTGGTCTCTGGCTATATCCAGTTAGGGCTGGGCTGGAAACCAGAGTCCTAGTGTTTGCTACCTCAGTTTACCCAAGTGAAGTGGAGAATTCTAACTGACCTGGCCTTGGAACTTGGTTCCCACCACAGACCAGTGTGGCCCCTTCCTTCACACCACGTTGGCAATACTCCATCAGCTTCTTCAGATGGGCCTCGTGGTTCTGCGGACCATGGTTGGTGTCTCTGTCCAGGGGGTTGCCGATTTTCATCTTCTCCACCTCCTCCACCTGTAGAAGGTCCTCGGGTCAGGTCCTGATCAATGCTACCACTGTGTTCTGTGATGGTCGGTACCTAGACACCTCCGACCTTTGTGGTCCCAACCTTTGCAGTTTTGTGCTGACCACAGATCCCAGAGGAACATGTGGATGCCATTTCCCAGCCAATGGGGCTTTCCCAGCCTGACTTCAATCCTATCTCCTGCAGCAGTTTCAGTGACAGAAGGACAGACACTGAACAGAGAGAAGGGTTCTGAGGATCATCTACCAATCTTTGCCTTCATTTTCCTCTATTTCAACAATTAGCTTGAGAGTGGCCTCCTCCGGGAAGCCTTCCCTCTGCCTCAGACACCTTTAAGTGAGTCTAGGCTTTGTGACTTAGAGATGCATCCAAGGGAGTCATCAGGGAGTGACAGAGGAGGTGACTTAATGGCTCTGGAGCTTGGGATGGTAGGGGACAGAAAATAAATCAGGGGCTGAAGAGATGGCTCATAGGTTAAAAGCACCAGCTGCTCTGCCAGAGGATCAGGGATTGGTTCCCAGACATGGAGGCTCATAACCATCCATTAACTCTAGTTCCAGGGGAGTCAAGGCCTTCTGACATCTGCAGATACCAAGCATGTAGTGTACACACACACACACACACACACACACACACACACACACACACACACAGAGGAGAAACACATATCCACATAAAATCACCTTTTTTTTTTTTTAAGTGAGTCAGGATATAGGATTAAGAAAGGAAATACAGCCTGGAGAGATGGCTCAACCATTAAAGGCTAGGCTCACAACCAAAACTATGAGGAACACAGATGATCAGAATCAGAGGCCAACAAGACAGATCTCTGGGAGAGTCTCTCCAGACCCTTTCTTGTGTGGCCTGGCTCCCGGACTCCTGCCCTGGAGTCTTGAGATCACACAGTGTTGTCTCCACCCTCTTCAGTTCAGTGCTCGCCTAGTCAGGATGGACTGTGAGCCAGGCGAACTCACTACCGGGTGTTGTGTGCCCTTTGTTATGCAGCACAGCTGCCCAGTCCTTTCCTGTCTTTGTTGCCTTTCATTCTGAGATCCATTCCTGACTACTCTGGTGCAGCCCTGGTATCCTCCCGAGGCCCATTTGTTGAAGGCTTGGTTGCGGGGTTGGGGGGTGGGCACTGCTGAGATAGAGTGGAACCTTTAGGAGACAAGACATAGCAGAGAGGAGTGAGGTCACTGGCGGTGTTCCCTTGAAGGAGATATTGGGATCCTGACTCTTCCTCTCTTCTCTCAGAGCCATGAGGTCAGTGCTTCTGCTCTGCTGTACACTCCCTATCAAGATGTTCTGCCTTAACACAGGCCCAATGCAACTAGGCCAAGTGACCACGCGCCCTGAAACCGTGAACGAGAACAAACCTCTCTTCCATATGAACCATTTATCTCTGGTGCTCGATTACACAGACTTTCCCCCAGGGAATGCTCAAAGTGGCAATGTCATCCTACCCTTTCCTCAGGCTGTCCTAGCCACAGTGTATGGAAAGTGACAGGTAGACCCGCCACCTCTCAGAATCCCTGTACATTTCTGCTAGGTTCCTGCCTGATCTTCAGGATCTAAGATGGGCTTTCAGTTGTCACAGGAACACCTCCTGACTCAGACGCCATCGCCTTGACACTGTCTAGACTTTGAAGGTGGATGGTGCCTCTGGCTGGGCCGGCCTGTGCCCAGGCATAACTTCATCCTAACAACTGGAGTTTTCCCCTCTCTGGTTTTATGTTAGAAAAGTGTCGTTCTACAGCTGTCAACCTCACATAATGAAGCTGGTCAGAAGCCAATCCACAGAGAAATCTAGAAATCAGGCATTAAAAACATTCCTTGCCAGGGCTCAGGCTCAGTGACAGGACAATAATCTCACTAGCTAAGGTACCACATATAAACAAACAAACAACAAACAATAAACAAACAAGACATGCCTATGGGCCAAGAAGACCTATTTGTTCCCAAAGCCATTGTCGGCCCTTTGGGGTTTTGTTAAATCAGCCAGTAACTCCAGTGGGAGCTGCTGCTTGGCACCTGCCAGGTCCCCAGAGGCTCTTAGTCTGACGTTAGTCTTGGAAGCTGGCAGAAGTTGCCCTCCTCAACCCATGGCCAGCTTGAGGCAACTACTGCCCAACATTGTAGGCTGGTGGCAGAGCCTGGCCTCTTGACTCTGGGCACCTGCACAGGGTACTTCCTGCTCCAGGGATGCTGCTAGGGGTCTCTGAGGCCCTGTGTCCTTGCTCTCTTCTCCTTTGCCCTGTCCTCTCCTGCTCCCTCCTATGGCTTCACCTAAGGAGGGCAGCCCCGTGAATCCTGCACACCTGATCCTTATCCTAGGCTTCGTTTCTGGAGGATGCCTCTTCTTTGTGGTGGTGGTGAGGATGGAACCCAAAGCCTGGGCAAGCACTAGGCCCCGAGAGACTCTCAGCCCATAGGCCCTTTTGGTTATGTCAATTTGAGCTCAAGACTCAAGAGAGTTCCCCAGGGATCCTCTGAACAGGTAGGTGGTACCGATGAGTGGAGCCCAGCTACTCTTCACTGGGTACTACCACCTCTCCTGCAGCCTGCCCCTCCAGCTCAGACTCTAGCCTTGAACTTACCACTTTCTGCACAAACTGGTCATGGATGGAGTCCTCCACAAAGAGCCGGCCTGCCGCAATGCAGTTCTCCCCTTTGTTGAAGAAAACGGAACTCATGCCCTTCAGAGAAGGACAGAAATGACAGGTCATGGATCACCTCAGTGCTTTTACCCTAGTGCCTGTCAGGACTGCTCTTTCTTCTCAGGGAAGAAGGGGTGTGCCTGCATCCTGCCTTCCTCCCTCGGATGGGTCAGGCTTGACCAGCACTGGATACATATGTCCTGTGCAACCCTCAGCCTGTGGAGGCAAGAGGTGGCAGTGGGAAATGAGGACACAGGTCACATGGTAAGAGGAAGCCATAGAGGCCTCCCCCACTGCGGAGATAGAGATGCTATTCACACAAACAATAGAGAACAGTATGGGGTGAGTTTGAGCCTGCCTGCTCCCTGAGACCATCAGTAGGCTTACTGGGTGACCCAAAAGGTACCAGGTCTTCTTGGAACCAGGTTGTATGTATAGGTTGTGAGCAAGACTGAGGGGACAGCTCTGGTTCCAGGGAAGCCCTTGCAGGAGTACAGGAAACCCATCAGGACACACTAGGAGCTGTGAGGCCTACAGCAGGAGGCCAGGGATAGGATGCCAAGTCCAGTCCAGCTCTCCTGGCCTGCATGGCATAGCCCAACAGTTGGCACAGGCCTCCCTCTATGTGTAGGACTCAGCAGCAGCAGCAGCATCTTGCATTGAGCCAAGACCCTGGGCTGTTGGGCTCAAGGGGGACATGAACAAGGACCTGGCCTCCCTCAGCTTCCTATCAAGCAAGACAGAACTCCTTTTTAGGACTCTGCTGAGTGTCATGGCTCCTCCCAGGCAGAATGAGGCTTAGGCAGGCTGCTAAGATAGTTGGATATCTGGCTGAATGGGCCTGACTGGTATGCAAAGAACAGAGAGAGGACCAAGGTACATAGGTGACAATACCAATATCCACTTCTATGGCATATGCCACATACAGTCACTGTCCTGAGTCCTTAGTCACCACAGATGGGTATTTCCTTGGCCCTGTGCAGATGGGTATGCTGAGGCCTAGCCTGTGACTACCCAGTGCATAGGTGGAGACCCTGAGCACATATGCATAGGGTCATTGGCAGACTGGCGGCTGTCAGCAGGGTCATGCCCAAGGGATACTTTGCTTTCCACAAGTGCCATGAGAGGCAGCCTACTCACGTTCCCAATCCATGCATCTAGCTCAATGGTATGACAGTTGGGACATGCTGGGAATACGCTGTGGCGAACACATCCTTAGCCCCAGGGTGCTTCTCATTATGCTACTTAAACTTGTGGTGACGTCATGGATGGTTGTACAGCTGTAGGCTAACCATAGATGTTGAGAGATGCTGCACTCCCCTTTCTCTGCCTCTGCCCTGATGCCTCCCACTTCTTCCTCCCATAGGTTCCCGTCTCTCTCTACCCCGGGTCCAGCCTCACCATCTGCACAGCCTTGTTGAGGTCACAGTCAGCAAAGATGATAAGGGGTGATTTTCCACCCAGCTCCAGGGAGACTTTCTTCACATTACTCAGGGCACAGCTGGAAGGAACAGAGAGGTGGAACTAATGTCAGGTGGCCCAGAGCACAGGGGCTTATAGGTGGCGTTCAAGGCAAGTCCAAGAGCCACCAGACACTGCCCTGACACCTACAATCCATACCACCTCCTACCACTGGGCCATCTCCTATTCCCCTAACACCCAGCCCAGCCCAGGCTCGGCCTTGCATACTCACAGGTGTCCTCCTCCACTCCACTCTGTCCCCTTCTTAGCATCCTTTTCTGATCATCCCATATAAAACCCTCACCTCCCTGTGCCTCTGTCAGATGCTGTGCTCCACTGTGTGTTTATGAATGACCATTTGTGAGAAGGCAGGCCTCCCTACAGTAGCACTTGTCTGGTTCCTATGACATCCCAGTGCCTAGCACACAGCTGGTGCTCCAGAAATGTGGGGTGAGTATATCCTAAAGAGACTCATCCCTCAGCTGGAGTAGCTGTGGCCTGAGAGCTGTGTTGGTAAGATAGGGCTATCTCAGGGTTTTAGTGACCAAGCAGAAAGATGTCAGGAATCACAGACATGTGTCCACGAGCAAGAGTCATACTTCAGCCATGCCACCTAAAGTAAGTGCCAAGCATGGCCTGAGAGAACAGGTCTTCTTGTTCTAGATCACCCAAGGGTAAGGGTTCCCCGTCCCAGTACTGCTCGTGACTCAGAGCAGCCTTGTATGCACCGAAGCCCTCTGGTGCTGAGGCTCCTTACAGACAATATGCACAGAAGCTATACTCATCTTGTACCCACAGCTCTCTGTACATGATGTCCAACACAATGTAAGCATGGTATGAATACTTGTACTGGCTAGGTAAATGTAAGGTCAGACATGTTCAGTACAGGCAAAATTGACTTTCCAAATATTTCCAATCTGCAGCTGTTTGAATCTGCCATGTGGACACCATGGATACAGAAAGCCAACTGCAATAGATTCCATTTAATCTAAAACATCACCAGGTCGGTTTGTAACCAGTATAAAAGTTATGAACGAGTACAGCTGAGTGTGTGTTGGATTTTTAAGATCAGTGTCTAGTTCATACTCATGGCAATCTCAAGTCAGATCTGCTGACTTCTAGCACTGCTGGGGTTAGGAGATTGCATGGTACCCGAACCCTGCTGGGTTGTGTGGCCTCCACTGAACTTCTCAAGGGCTTATGGAAAACTCTGAAACTGTATTGACATGCTGGGGGCAGCTATGCCCACCAACACCCAAGAAGCAGGACCCAGCTTGTGGGGTCATCATCTCTATAACCAGATTCCACGGTTCAGATGACCGACCTACCTTTTCATGATGTGTTTTCCCACCTCTGTGGAGCCTGTGAACCCTATTTTCCTTACATCAGGGTGGTCTGAGAGCCTCTGGCCAACCAGCGAGCCTGTGGTTAGGAAAGGTGAGAAAGTCAGGGAGACCTCTAGGGTCTGAGAAAGGCAGCCACCTGTCCCTTACATGTCCACCAGAGGATGTTACGCCATGCTTTTTACATGGTACTCCATGTTAGGGGCTCATGGGACTTTGCCTTTCTGTGGGTTGAAATATGTTCTTCCAAATTAAAACACTAAAGTACTAACCCATTGTCTCTGAATGTGAGTGCACCAGGAGGCAGGGTCTCTAAAGGAGTCACAGGATGGACTCTACCTGATGTGACTGGTGTCCCAATAAAAACAAAATCAGGATACAGATCTACACAGAGAGATGGCTATGTGAAGGCACAGACGCAGTGACATCTTCACAACAGGGAGTCTCAGAGGATGCCACCCTGTCAATTCTGCTCCTGGGCTTTTGGCTCCCAGGGCTGTAACCATCGCTGTCTGATGAGAAAGCTCCCAGGCTCAACACTTCATCATGGCGGTACTAGAAACTACACTTTACATCACTGTGGAAATTGGGGGTGACTGGAGGCCACCTAAACTTGGTGACTTTCAAATGTCAGGGTCATCACTGACTGTGGTCCATGGAGGAGCATCATGGGATGCTCCCCACTTGGGGTGCTGATACTCTTGCCCTGTCTACTTGTACTACCAAGCTCCAGTCAGCCCCATAGTACACCTCCCTCCTTCATATCCCTCAGCCTGATCAGTGGCTAAGTCCTTGGTGTCTTCCTGGTCCCTCGTTCAGTGAGATCACAGGGTGGGTTGCTGCTTTTTTCTCGGGATCAATAGGAACCCCTCCCTAAGCCCGCAGGTTATTTCTTGATTTGGTTTCTGCTCTCATGGTTTGTTCTTTTCCCTGACTGCCCCTTCCCATCTCTGTCTTTTATGCAATCTTCAAACACCGAGGGCTAGCTTGTCCTAGGCTCACACTTCTCAGTTTACAGGGCTTCCTCAGCTGATCATGGCCAGATCTCCAAAGGCCACCCTTAGATACGTCATCTTCTAAATATACATCACCAGCCAAACTCCCTGCAATTAGAAGCATCTCTCATCCCGGCTTACTCAGCCTCGTGCTTGGGTGGTTTAGGGCCTCTCAAATGCAACGCCTTTGAAGAGCTGCTTTTAATCTTTCCAGCCCTGGTCCCTGCATCCAGTCCCAGGGCTCTACTCCAGTAAACTGGTTACTCCATACATAGCTTATTTGAGAGGAGAACCTGGGAGTTGCTGACCTCGAAGTTAATTCCATTTTGATATCAGTTAAATCACTGCTTAGTGGCGAAAGTGTTTACAAAGATGTATGTGGCAAGGGACTCATATCTAAAATATGAAACAGTATTTAAAAAAAACCCACTGCATTTAAGAAAACAAATGTGCTACTAAAAACCAGGAAAAGATCCACAGAGATGATTCTCCAGATATAAAGAAAGCAAGCCAGCATGAAAAACAAAAACATTGCTTATGGCAAGGTCTTTCTGTGCAGCCCAGGATCTCAAACTTGAAGTAGAGTGTAGTGACAATTTTGGAGTTTTGATTTCTTGAAAAACACAGAAATATTATGGGAAAATGTTTTTGTTTTAATCCGAAGGGGTGGGATATGGAGTGACAAAGCCATCTAGGTCTTCAAAAAAATGGAGGAAAATAAGGACACCATCTCACAGATAACTGAGAGATTTGTGTCAAGTAGAAGAAACACGGAAGGAAGCTCTCAGAGGGGAAAGCAAGTGATCTGGAATCAGTATCTGATAGTTGTCAGAATCCATGAAAGAGGAGAGGGGTCAAGAACCAAGAATATGGCTACTCAAGCAATGTGACACACACTTCATTTCTCTTTCATCTTTTAAGAGATTTTTAAAAGCAACCACATAAGGCAGCTGTACAATTTCGTTGTTGTCCGTAAAACAGAATTGTAACACCTTGGACACCAATAACAGAGGAAGGGCACAAACCAGAGAAAGGGCATGGCAGAGACAGAGAGGTCCATCATGAGACCAGGAAAGAGACGACAGATAAGAATGGCAGAAGATAGTCCCTCTTCCAGCTGCATTAGAGGACGCAAAATGATACAAGATAACATCAGTAGTTACACTAGTTGCCACATAATTGCATTGATAATACTTATGTATATACACAAAAGGTAACAGCACAAAAGGAGGTCCCTAGCTACAGAAAGCAGCATTTCTGTTTGCCCAGGGTCAGTGCAAAGCAGATTTTCACAGATAAGAGTAAGTGATAAGTCCTGGAGAAGATGTTAAGAGCACAAAACACTCGATGACCTAGAGAGCTGGCCAACTAGTGAGTTCCAAGCCAGCCAGGACTACATAGTGAGACCTTGTCTCAAAGCCAACCAACCAACCAACAAACAAACAAACAAAAACAAACAACAACAACAAAAACCAACCAAACAAACAAACCCAAAAACCCCCACAAGTCTTAATTTAAAAAAAAGTCTCAAAGAAAAAGTTTAACACATACACATGTATGTTTGTACTTATATGCATATATATACATACACATGGCAAAAAATCATTACTAAAAAGCTAAACTGTCACTGGGCGGTGGTGGCACACGCCTTTAATCCCAGCACTTGGGAGGCAGAGGCAGGCGGATTTCTGAGTTCGAGGCCAGCTTGGTCTACCAAGTGAGTTCCAGGACAGCCAGGGCTACACAGAGAAACCCTGTCTCGAAAAACCAAAAAAAAAAACAAAAACAAAACTAAACTGTCAGATAGGTGAAATGGCTTGAACATATAGTTCCAGTATTCTAGAGACTGAGGTAGGAGGATCACTTGAGTCCAGGAGTTTGAGACCATCTTTAGTAACACAGCAAGATTCCATATTAAAAATTGAAATATGGGGCTGGAGAGATGGCTCAGTGGTTAAGAGAACTGACTGCTCTTCCAGAGGTTCTGAGTTCAATTCCCAACAACCACATGGTGGCTCACAACCATCTGCAGTGGGGTCTGATGCCCTCTTCTGGTGTGTCTGAAAAGAGCAATGGTATACTCATATACATAAAACAAATAAAATAAATAAAACTTTAAAAAAATTAAAATATGACACCATTCAATAAAGCAGTAAAAGAGAGATTGACAGAAGACAAAAGGTAAAATGGCAAATCCAACTATAGCAAAACAACATTAAATATAAATGAACTAAGCCATCTATTAAAAAGCAAAGAACAGGCCCAGATAGTTCAGCAATTAAGAATACTTGCTATTCTTCAGAAGACCTCGCTTTGATTCCTAGTACCTACATGGTAGGTTACAATCATCTGTAACTCCAGCTATAAGGGATCCAACACTCTTTGGGCCTCTACAGGCACTACACACATGTGTTGCATAACATACATGCAGGTAAACACTCATACACAAAACAGAAAGCATCTGAGGAGTTATCTGAATGTCATGGCCCTTCAAAGCTCTGTGTCTCCCCAGGATGTGGCCTCCTCCACCACAGGGTGGTCATGGGCACTGCCTTTTCCACATGGCTCGGGTCATGTGTGTAACTGGATGATCTGAGCCCCATCCCTTTCCTCATCCCAGTCCTTACCAGATCCTGGGAGGATGTTGACCACACCCTTGGGAATGCCAGCCTTCAGTGTCAGCTCTGCAAACTTCAGTGCTGTGAGTGGGGTCACCTGAATGGAGACCAGAGCAGGAGACTTGAGTGTGGAGGATTTGGATGCGGTGTGTAGCCAGACCTCCCTTCACAGCCTTCTCTCTTTGTGCTAGCTGCTAGCTTTCTGAAGCAGAAAGGGGCAGCAGTGCCTGAGGCAGCTGGAAGACCATAGGGAAGTCATGTTCATGGCCAACCATAGGCATTGCCCACACAGCTAGCATCCCTGACATCTTTCAGGGAGAATTAGGTCTTGTAAGTCCCAAGTGTGCTGAACTCTCCTACTGGTGCTCCTCAGCCAGCCCTGGGTCCCTTTCCACCCCATGCTCATATCTTCTCAGTGTGTTTGAACTTAGCACTGAAGCAGCAGTGGTCAGTGGGACTGGCTAGCAGGCCCAACCACAATGGCTCAGCTCCCCCAACCAGATGACCCTCAGTAGCCCCTGAGCAGGAGACCAGCGTCAGCTCAGAAAACTGTGGGTGTCAGCCTATAGACGAGGCCTATGATGGAACTGTACTGAGCACAAGGGCTCCGGTGATCAGCTATCCATGTCTATGTGTAACTCTGAGTATTGCTCCATTTTTGGAAATCAAACAGAGGCCACTTTCCAGCCCTTCTAGTTCCCAACCACCCCCTCCCCCAGCTCCTATAAACTGCTGAGTCAGTGGTTTCTCGCAGTCAAGGTTAGGTCATTTCATACCCCACAGTGCCTTGGCTGTGATTCTGGGGCCTCAGTCCTTGTTAGGACCAAGTGTTCTGGACAAGGATGACCTGAGCCAAAACAATGACCATGACCCTCCAGCAGCACCCACATGGCAGGAAATCAAGGTCTACCTCAGAGGATTTTTGTCAAGCGTAAATAAGCTGGTGTATGCAAACTGATACTTTTTTTTTGAATGTGTTAGTGACTTCAGGGACAGCCAGGAGGATCCTGTCTCAAAAAAAAAATAAATAAAAATAATATAAATAAATATAATAATAAATAAACATAATTAACTTGGGAAAAAACAAGATAAGGCAGTTCTGGGGATCTGGCCTGTGTGTGTGTGTATGTGTGTGTATGTGTGTGTGTGTGTGTGTGTGTATATGTATGTGTGTGTGTGTGTATGTATGTGTGTGTGTGTATATGTATGTGTGTGTGTGTGTGTGTGTGTGTGTGTAGTATTAGGGAAACCCCAGCCTAGAGTGCCTGTAGCCTTGGGCTCCATCCTCAGTACAGAATAAATGGTGTGCTGGCCCGTGCCTGGAATCCCAGTGCTCAGCAGCTGGAAAGAGGAGCTAAAGATCTTTTTCAACCACATAGCAAGTAGGAGCCAGTCTTGGGAAAAGGAGACCCTCTAAAAAATAAAATAAAATAAAATAAAATAAAATAAAATAAAATAAAATAA
>NW_021623878.1:0-2550 GCF_004785775.1 Grammomys surdaster
CCTCTCTGCCTCTCTGCCTCTCTGCCTCTCTGCCTCTCTGCCTCTCTATCCCCTGCTTCCTGCATACTGTACAGTCTCAGATGTTCAGAGGTCTCTTATCATTGCCTAGCCCCCTTCAGCCCATCCTGGCACATCCTGCATGTCATAGTCCTGAAAAGCTGACTGGGACGGTGCAGGAACTGAGAATGGGAAGACATATACAAAAACGCTGGGATCGAGTGGGCTGTGCTTGCTTCCATGGAGCCTAGGGAAGCAGGATCCGGTAGTTTTGTAAGGAGGTCTCTGTTGGGGAGCAGTCTCAGGTGGCAATCCTGGGGTAGGAAGCTGCAGCTGCTCATTTCTGCACCCAGTAGTCAATAATTTGTAATTCTTGGACCAGAGGGAGACTTTGCGATTCCTCAGAGCCTCGCTTGGGGAAGGCTTTGCCACTCTGCTGGATCTGAGGCAATGGGTCCTTGATATGGCTCTGCCCATGTCGGCAACACACACTCAGGAGTTCACACATACCCACCCCTCGCTACAAACCCATTGCCTGGCTCCTCTCCATCCTTAAAAAAAAAAAATCCCTTCTTTTATTTTGTCTCGAATCTTACCTCCTCTGCCACCTTGTTTCAAAACTCTAACATTCTTTTCCCCTTGGCTTTGGGGAGAAGACCCAAAGTCAGGCCACTGTAATTTGTACATGCTAAGTACAATGGAGGTTTTTCCTAGAGACAAGTGGCGCCTGTAAATATCGTCTCCTTTCCAAAGGCTGAGGTACCTTTGCCTTGGCCAATGTCACATGATTTATTAACATCTGTAGAGAAAGGGGTGGTTAGAAACCCTTGCCAGGCCAGTCAGGACTATGCTACCCCAGGGCTGCTAGCTTCTCCTGGGAGGTCATCAGCCAGTGTGGGCTGGGCACTCAGAGTGTACAGGCTTGGCAGAGCTGCCCATTGTCAGCTTGCTCTCATGAGCAGAACTGAGGCAACTCGCTCGCTTGGCATCTCCATGGTTCTCCACTGTTGCTGCCATTGGCATGCACTTGAAAGTCTCCTTTACAGACTCACCAAACCAGCCACCTCCGCTGCCATTTTATACCAAGCGCACTGTGCAGTGAGGTTGTGGTGGCAAAGGAGAACATGTCCAGTCCTGCAAAACCAGTACCACATTTTCAACTTTGCTGGGAATTTCCCAATACACAAGGTCTACTGATGAGCTCACTATCTCTCAGCCTCCCTGGAGGGTTATACCAGGAGCTGGATGTTCCTACAGAGTTGATGCTGTTTCCAGACATTCGTGTTATCATGGCTTAAGAAGGATCTATACTCATCTGGTTCAAAGAGTGGTGGCTGACACACAAGCAACCCCTGTATGTACTGATGCCCCACCAATGTTCTTGGCTCTTATTGTGACTTGGGCGCGTCTGCTGCTTCTCTAAGGGAGGGTTTTACATCTCTGCTCTGAGGACACCAGCTCTGGGCCAGTGGGTTGTGGCTTTGTGCAGTTTCTCTAGGTGTCTACTCCTGCTTTTTAAACATGGTAATCCAAGCCTGTTTGGGGGCTGTGTATATTTGCTTGCTTATGTGGTGGCAGTCAAAGGCTGCTGGGGCTGTCGGCTAACTGGAACCAGCTGGATGCCTTGAGGTGTCTGAGCTACTATCACTAGGAACCTCAGCAAACTCCTGGCTGAGACACTGTTGGGTGACCCAGGCAGGAGCTATGACCTCTTATATCCTGGCCTCAGAATGGCATTTCTGTCTTAATCCCTTGGCACTGCAAGTCAATAAGGCTGGGACTAAGAAGCAAGATAGGAGGAGCTGGGGACATGGAGAGGGAGCAGCACCAGAGGAGATGCTGGTGTTGAAATATCACAGTGTGCATGTGTAATAGCTACACGCTCACTAAAAATAAAGGCAAGATGATAAGAAGACATGGAGACTCGTTTTAGATGTCTTAACAGATGGCAGTCACTAACACAGTCACAACACTCCGCCATGCTGTTCACTTTATTGCCGTGATTTGGAACCAGACCTGCAGTGTGGTAGAGGTCAGGCCCATGCGTGTTTGGCTTTCATAAAGTCTTGGCTAGGTCTTGCTTTTTAAAATAATTTCATCGCCAAAAAACTTTTCCATTTTAAATCCTAGTCTCCCTTAAACTCACAATTCCCATCAAACAAGGGTCTTCTGAGAACGCTTTTTAAGGCTCCGTTGGCTTGGTTGTGCCCTTTGTTCTTTCGCAGCCAGGCCAGAGGCATTTCTGGAAATGGCCAAATCACTTACTAGGACGTTGGAGAAAGATAGGAAGGGGCATCCTGCCTCAGGCAGAGCACCCTGTCAGGTGAGGTAGAGTGGGTGCACTCAGCAGTACTGGCCACTAGAGGGAGCCCTGGGCTCGCCACCAGGTACTGTGTGCTGCGGGCCTGGGCAGCTGAGGATTCTAATTCAGTGTGCTTTGTGGCAGCTGGGGCATTGAGCCAGGCTGCTTAGATTCACTGCACCCCAATCCTTATCCATTACAAAGAGGGGGGATTAAGGGGGAGGGAGGGAGGGAGGGAGGGAGGGAGGGAG
>NW_021623878.1:2650-7397 GCF_004785775.1 Grammomys surdaster
TTAGGCATGGTAGGCAAGCTAAGTGAGAATTTACATTTCATAGCCGAGTCCTCCATTTTATGTACCACAGGTGTAATTAAGACTCCTTTACATAAGATTACTGGGTTTTTGAATTTGTGTGCTTCATTGCTGAACATGGGGAACAATCAACATCACAGCCCACTCCCGTGTTCTTACAATGTCCTCTCGGGTTGGCAGTGAGGCAATGCTTACGCAGACCTCCAAGCCTCCAAACTCCTGATTATCTGGAGTTTCTCTTTTGGCAGCTTAAAAATCTTAGGTCAAGTGGTACCACCTGAATTTCTCAGCATCTTTAGGGGCAGAGGCAGGGGGCAGAATTTGAGGGCAGCCTTGGCTATGAGGATACTGTCTTTCCATGTATTGTAGCAGGATACCTACTGCCATGTCACATCTCCCCTCTTAGCACTTCTGTGGACTTCCCAGTCCTTGTGTTTGGGGGCTGAGTGGGCTACTTACTCCCTCCCCAGTGCCTGGATCCCAGCCTTCAATCTGGGCTCCACACATTGTCCATGTCCATCCTAAACCTTGAGTGGTAGAATCCTACATCCATCTGCACACCTGGTGATGCCACTGGGAGCTCTGATTGGCATCTCAGTTTTAGCCTATTGAGAACATGGCTCTCCATCCTTGTAGCCTTAACTCTGTGGCTCCCACCTTCCCCGTGGCTCCCACCTTCCCTGTTGAGGCAGTATTTGTTCCGTGGTCCTCACGGGGGTAGAGGCCATTTTCGACCTGGCACTAGTTTCTTCTGCATAGCTCCCTGTTCCACACACAGCTTACGCTATGTGCTATGGTAACTGATGTCCCCAAATCCCAGAGACTCAGAACAAATGTTTCCATCTGCTCATAATTATGTGGCTCTCAGCGCAGCTGGGTCTCTTCCATGTCTTCTTTATGCCAGAGGCAACTCTGAAGCATCAGTCCCAACCAAGCTGGCAGGTCATGGCTGGAGGGAAGAGCAGCGACAACCCCGCCAGCCCCTTAGGGTTGAGCTTCCTCTGTGACAGTGAAGACCCAGCCCAGGTGGGCAGCTGGCTTCTTATGAACTACTGGGGACAACACGACCTACCTCAGCTCTTCATAGATGTGTGTGTAATGTTGACAAAACAGTCGCCGGCCACAGCAGCTTCTCTAGGGATTTAGGGTACACATGACTTATGAGGATCCAAAAGAAGAGCCATCAAGGGGTGCTGTCTTAGTTACTTTTACATTGTTGTGACAAGACACCGTACCAAGGCAACTCATGGAAGGAAGGTGTTGTTGGCAGAGGGCAAGTTCATGACCACTGTGCAGAAAACATGGAAGTAGGCAGGCAGGCATGATGCTGGAGCAGTAGCTGAGAGCATACATGTTGAGACAACAACCATAAGACAGACAGACAGACAGACAGAGCTAACTGGGACTAGTGTGCAGTTTTTGAAACTTAAAAGTCTACCCTGTGACAAATATCTTCCAACAAGGTCACACCTCTTAATCTTTCCCAAATAGTTCCACCAACTGGCGATCAAACATTCAAGCACATGAGCCTATTGAGAGGCCATTCTCATTTAAAATCACACAAATGTAAGTACACATCTGGAAAATATCAAAAAAGGGCTGGAGAGATGGCTCAGTGGTTAGGAGCACTTACCATTTTTGCAGTGGACCCGGGCTTGATTCCCAAGATGCACATGATAGCTCACAACTGTCTGTAACTATAATCCCAGGGGATCTAAGACCTTTGTCTGGCCTCTGTAGGTACCTGGCACTCACAAGATACACTGACATATATGCAGACAAACACCCATATATATTAAAGAAAAATTAGAAAACGAGGACCACATGACCTGTAGCCCAGGCAAGTCCCTAGGAGGCGAGGCTGAAGACACAGCTATGGTGGAAGAAAGGGGTCATAACAGACATGCCCATAAAAGTTCACCTTGAATTCCTACCAACAAAATCTTCATTTAAAGTCCAGGATACACCACAGAGCACCACAGCTGTGCGTAGCTCTCTAGGCTTCTAGGACAGGCTGCTATGTTTAAAAAGAAAACAATGAAAATTCCAGATTTTTCTTGCATGAAAAGAGCAGAGAGTAGAATACATATTCCCATTCATTCCAGTTTGTATTGCTTTAATAATGTGAGAATCACAAACCCCATACATGTTCCTCTGCTGGCACAGGAGGGGGCAAGGTAGAAGGGGCTGTGACATTTTCAAAGCTTTTTTTTTTTTAGCATCTTGAGTTTTGAACCGTGTGAATGTATTACTTGTTCCCTCACCAGATAAATCAATTATAGAGATAAAGGGACCACGCTGAGCACACCACATCAGACTCTGAGTTTGCAGCAAGAACTGAGTTTGCAGCAAGAACAGCCCCCATGACAGCACACCTCCCCTGCTTTTTTCTGTGGCCCTGCAGAGCAAACCCTCCCTACCCTACATACACACACCTACATACACACGTACACACACATATACATACACACACACTTACACATACACATACATACATACACTTACACACACACACTTACACACACACATACATACACACACACTTACACACACACATATACACACACATACATGCCTACACACACTTACACACACACACACACACACACACACACACACACACACACACTTCCAGGGTGGGATGACTGAGCTGAGATCACCAGCCCCACAGATCTTGGCAGGACCAAGCAGCCAAGCAGCAGGTCTAATTTGTATGGCAGAGGCACTCTGCTTGCTGGCCATAGTCCTGGCAATGGCAACTCTCCCAGGAAAGCAAAGAACAAGGAGCTTTGTCCTGTCACAAAATGGGGACACAAAGGCCCGGAAACATGGGCTGACTATAAGGAGGGGGGCACCTATGTGGCCATTTGGGCTGCTGGGGGACCCCTGCCTGGGGACCCCTTCCTGTTACCAAGAATCCTATGGCCTCTCACCTCCCTGGACCCTGGACCACAAGCCCCAGGGTGCAGAGAGCTCTTGCTTTGCAGCCAAGTGCACACAGTCTTGACTAAAAAGACCTGTCTCCAAGGAAATGGGCTTTCCTGTCCATGGGTCCCAATGTCTAAAGAGGACAGAAGGGATATGTCTTGTGGTTCTGGAAGGATCCCTACAGTATTGTCACCACTTACAATCATGAGAGTGCAGAGGAGGGGCTAGGTGTCACCATCTCCCACCCAGAAACTGAGTTTCAAAACTTGGTGATGTGTGAGACTTGCACACACATTTTCTGTCATGGCTGGGTGGAGAAATCAAACACAAACGGCCCTGCTACCCTCTTGCCCAGTCCCTTGCCACACTCTGCCACTTCCAGCTCATTCTGACACCCGAGGACTACAGGCTGGAGCAGAGGATGCATATTCTTTGGGTGTGGCTATCGCGCCAATCTCTGTTTACTTACCCACTGCAAAGGTAACTCAGACATCTGCCCTTCCTGTGCCCAGGGCCACTTGTCTGGCCGCTAGCACTAATGCCACAAGACAATCCCCTTAAGCCCCCATGCTCTGTGCTGCACACACCTCTTCAGAGCCATTCTAGGAGTCTGTGACACCAGCACCATGTCCTTACCATGCCCCAGTGACCGCCTTACCCCTTTACCTGTATGTTTGGCAGTCCGGTTTGTTTATTTAGCTAGCTGATTTTGGATCTTTTAAGAGAGGGTTTTGCTGTGTAGGCAGGCTGGTTCACCTGATCAGCCTCCTGAGCACTGTGATATAAGGCATATGACGTGGCACTTGTCTGGGTTAGAAGTCCTTCCTGTGATCTGTGACAATTTGTTTTTAAATTTTGTATTTAGATTATTCACATATAAAGTTATTGTTGATGATGGCATACATGGTGGTACATGCCTTTAATCCTGGCAGTTGGGGGACAGAGGCAGGTAGAACTCTGAGAGTTTCCAGCCAGCCTAGTCTACACCGTGAGTTCTAGGACAGCCAGGAATGTATCATTAGATGCTGTCTCAAAGAAAAAGTTATTATAATATAATTGAGTCAACTCTGCTGCCTATTACACTCACTCTCTTTACTTTTCCTGCTTTTTTTCCAATCAGTTTATATTATATATAATAGATGATTTATACATTACATTTGTAATTATTGTTATTATTTTTTAAAGATTTATTTATTTTATTGTGATTACACTGTAGCTGTCTTCAGACACACCAGAAGAGGGCATCAGTTCCCATTACAGATGGTTGTGAGCCACCATGTGGTTGCTGGGAATTGAACTCAGGACCTCTGGAAGAGCAGTCAGTGCTCTTAACCACAGAGCCATCTCTCCAGCCCCCACATTTATAATTATTTATAATTTAGTGTTATATTTGTCCATTACCTCTTCTTACACAGCACATCCACATTTTCTTAATTTAGTGACTGTTCCAGAATTTGCACAATATACATTTGCAACTATTTTAAAGGCACCATGCTTTCTTGCAGAGCAAGCAAGACAGGACCCAGGGCCTGTGTGCACCAGGCAAGGGCTCTCTTGCAGAGCTGCCCCAACCCCGAAGCTCCACAGTTCCTCCCTCCAGCCTGCACCCGTGACAACTCCCCAGTATCTCACCTACGCACACCCTGTGCTCACAGAACCAGTAATGCTGTCACCCTTGTGAACAAGTGGTCATTTATCAGCTCAGTGGGGACCATGACAATTAAACTTACAGTCCACCTTCATCCAATCCTCCATAACCTTATGATTTCCCTCCTAGAACTTTTACCCCCCTTCCTCTCCC
>NW_021623878.1:7797-26668 GCF_004785775.1 Grammomys surdaster
CTGGGTGCTGGCAGCCAGACCTAGGCCCTCTGAGAGAGCAGCACGTGCATTTAACCTCTAAGCCATCTCTACAGCCCTCACAGTTAACCTTTCCAGCAGGATGTGTCTGACAGAATCTTTCTCCTTCACTTCTAAAAAATAATTTTGTTTTATGTACAATTCAAGTCACTGGCTTTGCTTTCAAGTATTTTAAATTTTTATTTAAAAATTATTTAAATTTTTTTAAAAAAATGTTTTACTTAAAGATTTATTTTTTTAAATTATGTGTATGTTGTCTGCATCTGTGGGAGTTTATACCACTCAAGCACAGTGGAGCAATGTGGAGGGCAGATAAGGGCATTAGTACCCCCTGGTGCTAGAACTTCAGGCAGTTGGGAGAGGCCAGACATGGCTGCTGGGAACCAAACCTCTGGAAGAACCAGTCAGGTCTTAACCACTGAGCCATCTGGCCATCTTGCCAGCCCCTACCCCCACTCTCTCCTTGCTCACTCCATCTCTGGTGGAAAAAATCAAAGGTTACTCCCCTTGTGAAGTAGCTTCTTCAGAGTCTTTCTAGATTTTCTCTCTGATTCTCTGTTAAAATACAAAGTGGCCACACCGGTGAGATTTGGTATTCACCCATTGGTGTCTTCTGAGCTTCCCAATCTGGTTCCCTCAGCTGATTTCAGGGAGTTCCAGACACTGGTAACTGGAGCTTTCTCCCCTCTCCCTTGGACACGTGCAGCATGCCCCACCTGGTGGACTTGTTTGAAGCTCCTAGCTGCTATGTTCTTCTCCTCCTCAAACCTGTGTTCTTTTTTCTCTTCAGTTACAGAGCTTCTGTTGACCTTTGACCACCTCCAGTTTATGTTTTACTCATTGGAGACATCCATTTTAAATGTCTTTACATTTTACATTTTTAAAAAAGAATTATTTATTTTATGTATATGAGTACACTGTAGCTGTCTTCAGACACACCAGAAGAGGGCACCAGACCCCATTACAGATTTGAGCCACCATGTGGTTCCTGGGAATTGAACTCAGGACCTCTGGAAGAGCAGTCAGTGCTCTTAACCGCTGAGCCATCTCTCCAGCCCCATGGCTTTACATTTTTATCATCTTGTTTGATGTTAAGATCCTCATCACACTGCCCCTTCTCCTGACTGCCATCTGCTGTCTTCCATAGAAATCTCAACGTATTCAGTCTGGTCTGCCTCCCTGTCCAGTCACCTGAGCCACGACCTTCCTGGGTTCTTTTCTTAATCCTGCAGACTATGCTTTTTCCTTTTAGGATATTTTGAGACTTTGCTGAAAGCCAGACATGAGGTTAACAGGAGTGGAGTTTGTTATTGAATGTTAAGTGAACTTGGCTGGGAACGGATGTGAATGTGCATTTGTTTAATGTCTTAGAGTTTCTATCACTGTGAAGAGACACCATGATCACAGCAACTTTTATAAAAACAAAACATTTAATTGGGACTGGCTTACAGATCAGAGGTTTAGTCTGTTATCATCATGGAGGAAAGCATGCATGCAGGTAGACTTGGTGTTGGAGAGGTAGCTGAGAGTTCTACATCTGGATCTGCTGCAGTAGGAACAGAGTGACACTGGGTCTAACTTGAGTTTCTGAATCCTCAAGCCCATCCCCAGTGACACACTTCCTTCAACAAGGCCACTCCTACTCCAACAAGGCCACACCCCCAATAGTGCCACTCCCTATGAGTCTAAAGGAGGCATTTTCATTCAAACCACCACAATGAGGATGCTGGTACCTTCAAAGTTCTCTCTCTCTCTCTCTCTCTCTCTCTCTCTCTCTCTCTCTTTCTCTCTCTCTCTTTCTCTCTCAACATCTTGACAGTGGTAGCTTGGCTGTCCTGGAACTCACTATGTAGACTAGGTTGGCCTTCAACTCATAGAGATTCCCCCTGCCTCTACCCTCAAATACTGGGATTAAAGGTGTGTGCTACCATACCAGACTCTACTCTGTTCTTTTGATTCTTCTGTCATCTTTGTGTTTCTCTGAGAACTCTTTGCAATTGTGTCTTATTTATTTAGTGTAGCATATGTGTGGGTGCAAAATGTGCCATGTGAGGGGACCAGAGGTCAGTTTGTGGGAGTCTACTCTCTTCTTCTACTGAGTGGATCCTGGGTATAGAACTTAGGTTGTCAAACTTGGCAACAAGCACCTTTATCCACTGAGGCGTCTCATTGGCCCCCAAAGCACTTCTGAAACAGACTCTTTGTCTTGCAGATCTTTCAACTGTAACCCCTGATCCCAGGCTGGAGCCTGCTTAATATGGGGAGAGGATCTGTCTCCTGGGAAGGATATTCTTGGGTTGTGGCCATTAGAGATCTTTCTGAAAAAATTCTACCCTCTCTCCAGCTTAGGTGAAACACAAAGCCAGATTTAGGGGCTGGAAGGCTGGCTTCATTCTGTACCAGACAACAATCTGGCAAAGTCCTGGCAGAATTGGCTTCCATTATGGAGAAGGCACTAGGAGGGTTTATAAATGAGTACTGTTCTCCTCCCTCTGACAGAGACACAAGACCGTGTTTGTTTTGTTGGGACAGGGTCTCTTTTGTAGCCTAGATGCCTTGAGCTTGTATTCAGTCGTAGGCTCCAAAGCCTTGGATGTATAGGCCTTTGCCACCGTGCCAGGCCACAAGGTAAACATTTTTATGGCTCTTCACCATGAAAAACAGTGGGCTTCCTAGACATCAAACTGTGGGAATTTTATCCACAACTGTGACTTGGAGCGTCTCACCTTCAATTCCAGTGAGACACCAGAATGTTATGGAATGCCAATGGTCCACAGCCTCCGCCCCAGCTAAGCTGGTCTTGGCTGTTTTTGCTGGCCCATGGTCTCCACCCTAGGTTTCTATTTCTCTTTCCCAAAACTGCAGTAACAGAATGCTGCAAATCAGGGTGCTGAAAGCAGAAATGCATGTACTTTGCAACCCTTGCGGTCTGGAAGCGGATGGATTGCATGTCTCACTGCTTCTGAGTCATGGAGAGAGAGTCCTTTGCCTCCTCCTGGCTTCTGGGGGATCCTGCATCTTGCCTGGCCTTGGCTTATAGTTGTGACCACCTAGGCTCCACCTCCATTGTAACATGGAAACCCCCCACCCACCCTCAGCTCTGTCCTGTGTCTCTTCTCTGCCCATAAGGACAGCCTTCTTCCTGGGTGGAGAGTCCAGCTCTGCTTCAATGTGGCTTCATCATCAGTAATTTAAGTAATTCTATATCTAGTACTGTTCTTTCCCATAAGGCCATGTGCTGAGGTGCTGGGGACTAGTTCCTTTAGCATAGTCTTTGGGGAGGGGCACTGCTAACTGTGCAGAACTCCTTATCCACTGGTGTCTACAGATTTGCAAGCCATTCCTGACCCTCTTACCTACACCCTCAGTTCTCAGAGAGCTGGACAAAAACTCACTATTGTTCAGTTTTGCTCATTATAAGATACAGGCAATGACTTCTGAAGTCTTTATTCATGGAAGCAGAAGATGGATGGCAATTGTTGAGTTTATAGGAGACAGTGTGATTTAACTCCTTATTTCACAGACTCTTGAGTCCTGGGTGGAATCAGCATGGAAGGCCCCTTATGTTGCACAGGCCACTTCCGCACTTGACACCTGCTATCTGTCATCAATGCTGTATCTTTTATCAAGCTGATGTGTGGCTGGCTGGACTTGGTCCAGCTACTCTGTATATAGCACTGGGTCCCTGCTGTGGTGCTACACACTCTGGCATTTACACATCGTAAGCTAAGCACACAGTGGTAGGGTGTGATGCTCAAGAAAAGGAAATGAGCTAGGTGGTGGCAGCACACACCATTGATCCCAGCACTGGGAAGGCTGAGGTAGGAGGATCTCCAAGTTCAAGGCCAGCCTGGTCTACATCATGAAAGAAACCCTGTCTGAAAAAACAAACAAACATCAACCAAAAAACAACAACAAAAATTATCTTTAAAAATTGTTTCAAAGGTAAAGAAAAATCATGATTATTGCTAAAACCATCTGTATTACAGAAATAATTGTCATATAGACTACAGAAGAGGCTCTCCCTGTATCGTCAAACTGTGCTTATTAACCCACTGTTGTGAACTTTGCCTGACTTTGACAAAGCTAGACTGTGAGAAAAAAGCAAGTCTGGAAGCTAAGAAAGGCAGCCTGTGAGTGACAGCTATCATCAAAGGCAAGATTCCTTAACCTTCCCCTGCTTATTATTCTTCTGCTCAGGTTTTTACACGACCCTAGGAATACAAATACAAAAGAGAGATGTGTAAATCAATCATGCCTGGAATCATATGGAAAACGTGTTTCTTTGCTGCTTTGTTCAACTCTTTGCTGTGCATATGACCTTTCTGTTTATTAAAGATCAAAACCAAGAAGCACACTAATGAGACGGTGAGCTTGTTCACTTTCAGATAATTAACGCCTGGCTGGATATGTGAGGCTGCAGGGTGCAGAGCAATCTTCAGAATTGATTGATATTTGATTTTATAATTACTAGTCCGAGAATGCCACTTTGCATGAACATGGAAAGCAACTTGGCAGAAGTATGTTTGGGGCTGTCTCAGACCTGGATGAAAAATGTCATAATCTCAAGCCAAAATCCACGTAATGAATTTTCATAAACTTGAGTTAGCTACTCAAACAGCCGCTTTAAAAGACAAACACTTGAGGCTGGCGAGGTGACTCAGCCGTTGGGAGCATTGGCTGCTCTTCCCCTTGGTTTGACTCCCAGACTCACTTGGCGGCTCACAACCATCTACAACCTCATTTCCAAGAGATCTGATGCCATCTTTTGGCCACCACAGGCAACGCACACATATGATACACAAACATACATGCAGGCAAAACATTGAGCACATATATAATAAAAATCAATATAAAACAGTCTTTTAAAAATAGCTTTAAATTTTAAAATCTTATTTACTTACATTTGGGGAATAGGTATTCCTTTTCTTTCTTTTTTTTTTTAGAAATTAGATTTATTATTTTTTTTTAAAAAGTTGGAAGTGAAAAACATCATACTCCTAATAATTTAGACCTCGTCAATATATCTCAGTGACTCTGTGTTCTATGTCATCAGGACATCTGGAATAGACATTCTGAAGCTGCAGAGCTTCACATTTGATTCTCATTTTTCTGAAGTGAAAAATTATATATATATATATATTCCCAGTGCCTTGCTTGTAGGCGTCTGCAAAAGGATTCAGTCACTGTGGAAAATAGTTTGATGGTTCATTGCTGTGTAAAACAGTTTGGGATTTTGTCAAAAAGTTAGACAAAGAGCCCTCTATAATCCAGCCAATCCACCTGAAGGTAATGCCCAAGAGAACTGACAACAGAGAAGAGCTTATGCAGCTTAAAGTAGAAGCTACTCCACCCTCCACGGGTCAATCAACAGACAAACAAACCATGGTCCAGGCACACAGAGAACATTTTATAGAGGATGGAGCCTGTATGACATGCCAAATGCTGGGATAAGGGGAAGCAGCTGCCCTGAAGGGCCCACTAAGTGGTTCCATTTCTACCCAAAACAGGTAAACCACAGACACAGGAAGAAATGGAAGTCTCTGAGTGACAGGAGTCAGGTTCAGGAGGGGAAACATTTGGAGCTTACCCTGAATGTCGCTGAGTTACATACTTTATTAAAATGCACAAATAGCATTTTAATGCCCAATATCTAATTAGAAAGACGCTATGTTCTGATAAAGCTGTTTAAGAAGCATCTACTTGTGGGGGCTGGATACTTGGCTCTGGGTTCAATTCCCAGCACCCCCATGATGGTTCATTATCATCTGTAACTCCAGTTCCAAGAGTCTGACATCCTTCTAGCCTCTGAAGGCACTTCACACGCATGATGTATATATATACAACAAGCAGCCAAAACATTCATACACATAAAGTAAAAATAATTCAATCTTTAAAGAAAACTTCTATAGTGAACCAAAAAATTCAAGATGGGAGAGGTAGTGAGGGGGCTCAGCAGGTAAAGACAATGCCTGCACGAATCTGGAGACCACTGTTGAATCCCCAGCACCCACTTAAAGTGACCCCTCCAAAGTTCTCTGACCTTTGCATGTGAGCCATGACACACATGCATCCCCACCCACCCACACTGATAAATAAGAAAATTAATTTAAGCTTAAAGAAAATGTAAGATAGGTAACTATCAGACATTAAATAAATATTAAAAAATGAATACATTTTCCTTTAAAGAAAATCACAGAAGAGTCAGAGAAAACTGCAAAGTTTCAGTGAAGGATACAGAAAACAAACACTTTCTTGAATGGAAAACTTAATAGTATTAAAATTTTAAAGTGTCAACTACTCTAAAATTAATATCATTTTCTTGTCTGTTTGCTTCCAGACAGGGTCTCACAATGTGGCCCTGTTTGGCCTGCGATTCACCATGCAGCTGATGCCAGCCTCACACTGTGGGTAATCTTCCTCTCTCCCCTGCCTCCTCCCGGTGCTGGGGTTACAGGACCATGCCACCCTGCCCAGGTCAGGGCCATGCAATTTCTTTTACCTAATAGAAGATAAAGGGTGTCAGAGTTAAGGTAAGAATGAAGCTCAAACACCAAGAAAAGGCAGGAAATGTTAAGAAAGGGCCAGGGGTGTGGCTTAGTGCACAGTGCATACCCAGCATCTGCTCAGAGTTGGGTCACCAGATCCAAGGCACACAAAAAGGTGACAGAAGAGATCAAGAGGGACAAGGAAATTTGCCTAAGGAAATGAAAGGAAACCAAACTACAGAGGTAGGATAAGGTCATGGTAATTCAATGTAGTTGAGCTGTAGGAGCCAGGAACAGTGATGAATCAACACACACAGAGCACACGGAAGGCACACACAGGATCGCCACTCAGGTAGTAGAAAAGTGAGGAATTAACTGTGATGGCAACCCTACAGACATGTTTCCACACCTCCAATCATCCCTCCTTTTAAGCTACTCCAGTTGTTGTAAACCCATCTGACCCAGCGTTACCTGAGAGCTGGGTCCTCTCTGTGTTCAAGCCCTGTACTTGATTATTACAGTCTGTCTGTTGGTCTAGAACAGTCCCTTCTGGCTTTAAAAAGGGGGGGGATTGACTTATTTTCTTATAAAATGTCTCACATTCTGATCTGTTTCTCTAAATGGAAACACACACACACACACACTTGCTCTTATAAACTGAAAGTTAGCTATTAAGGATTGAGTTCAGGTGAAGGATTTCTGGCAGGGATACTTCACAGGACTCTGATCTTTTCATGTCCTGGCAGAAGCATGCAATATGTCACTCCACTGATCACACTAGGTGCAGCCACTCAGTTAAGGCGGTGACAGGCAGAACTCTCTCTTTCACAGAGAATACAGTACTCCCTTGGTACACACTGGCAAAGGAGATCTGTGGAGGTTCCAAGACTTCCTAAAATCAACACTCATCAGTGGATACTGCCTTAAAAGTGTAGGGTATTGGGAGCTAGAGAGATGGCTCAGCGGTTAAGAGCACTGACTGCTCTTCCAGCCGTCCTGAGTTCAATTCCCAGCAACCATATGGTGGCTCACGACCATCTGTAATGGGGTCTGGTGCCCTCTTCTGGTGTCTCTGAAGAGAACAATGGTGGTGTACTCATATACATAAAATAAATAAACAAATCTTTACAAAACAAAAGTGTAAGGTGTCCATACAACAAAGCCACGCAGCTATTAAGAAGACTTCAATCAGGGTCTGCGAGCCCTTCATGCTTTGTCAAAGGATCAGAGTTCTGATCCTAGCACCCAGGTCAATGCTCATAAATGCCTGTTTTTCTAGCTCAAGGGATTTAATGCCCCCTTTTGAACTCCATGGCACCTATACACACACATACACTCACACACACACACACATGCACAGACACATACATAGACACACACACACACACACACACACACACACACACACACACACACCAAAGACTGAGCTCACAGGGCCATTTTGTGAAGGCTTTCCTAAGCAGAATAACAAAGCCAGAACCCATTAGTGAAAAGATTGGTAGGTTCCACTGTTTGTTCCATTACCCCAGGAAAGCAAGGATTCAACAGAAGAGAACTAATCAACATGGAAGACATTCCCTGAATAAACGGTAGGAAGCTGGGAGACCATCCTAGCAGACACTGATAAAATATCTGAACAAGCCCAGGTCTCCTTCATACTAACATGAGTCACCCAGGACTATGTACACACAGACAAGGGTGTCTTCAACACCATAGGAGGCATTATGAGAGCCTCATACTGACATCACACACAAAGGTAAGGGGCTGGAACAGGAACAAGCTGGGGAGGGGGGTGTCATGGAACATTATACTAGAAATTCTAGCCAGAGAAAGTAAGCAAGAAGATGAAAGAAAAAGTGTCAGGATATAGCAAAGATAGAATTAAAACAGAAGAAACTAGGGGCTGGAGAGATGGCTCAGCGGTTAAGAGCACTGACTGCTCTTCCAGAGGTCCTGAGTTCAAATCCCAGCAACCACATGGTGGCTCACAACCATCCGTAATGAGATTGGATGCCCTCTTCTGGTGTGTCTGAAGACAGCTACAGTGTACTCATAAATAAAAAAAAAAAAAAAAAAAAAAAAAAAAAAAAAAAAAAAAAAAAAAAACAGAAGAAACTAAAACCAAACTAAGGTAGAAGAAAGAGGCAGCAACTTCTGGGGAACAGTAGTGTGTGTCTTTAATCCCAGCACAGGAAGCAGAGGCAGGAGGATCTCTGTGAGTTGGAGGTCAGCCTGGTCTACAAAGTGAGAGTTTGTCTCAGAAGACGGAAAAGAAGAAAGGGAGGAAGAGGCGGTAAAAAAACTGCATTCACAGATGGCAAGACACTGCCTGGAACCCCCCCAAATTCATAAACCTAATGACCTCACCAGAGTCAGGATACACAAGACTGACATGTAAAATGACATTGTATTTCTAAATATCAAAAATGAAAATCTCATAAATCAGTTAAGAAAACTGGGGAAATCTAACCAAAGGGGATCGTTAGCAGCTCCCTGCTGTGATATCTGATGAAACAAACAACTTTAGGAGGTGAGGGGAGATGGTGGGGTGGGGAGGGCTGGGGAGAGAAGTCAGCTTCTAGTGGATGACAGCATTCTTCACTATAGGCAAGAGGCACAAATGGCCCAAACCCGTCAATGCCGTCAATGGAAGCTGGCCCGCAGGGTCTTTGCACTGCACGGTGGTTACGAGGCTCCCAGAGGGCAGGCAAAGACCAAAGCTAGAAGTGCCACAAGAGGCACAAATGGCCCAAATCCATCCATGGAAGCTGGCCTGGTCTCTGCACTGTATGGCGGTTACAAGGGCAGGTGAAGACCAAAGCCACAAGTCCCCTTGAGGCTCAAGCCTTGGGATTTGCACAAGGTCCTGCTGGCACTTTCTGTGTCACAGGCTGGCCTGACTTCAAACAACAGAGAAATAAATCCCATCCCGTGACAGCAGAGCAGCAAAGTCACATTGTGGATTGGAACAGGCTCTGCTGGTGTCACTTCTCTGACTCTATCTGCACCCCAAGCCGCTTCCTCAAGCTGCACCTCAAGGGAAAAAAAGTTTGCTCATATTCTGTTTTCCCGTTCTATGGAAAGCCTACCCTCAGCCCCCCTTGTGCGTGCCATGATGTCAGGCAGTTCCTCAGAAACATAGCTGTCTGTGCTTTAAGGCTGGTGAGCTTTTCTGATTTCCCTTCAGAGCTGTCAGTTACGGCAGAGTCTTCAGAGCAAAAGTGACTCATTTCCTCATTAAAATCCTTAACAACTCTGGTCTTTCACCAACTTTTTCATTTTCCATGGGTCTTGTAAGTGATAAATGACACACTTCATTTTAAAAATGTTCATAGGCTAGGTGTGGTGGGGCAACCCTTTATTCTCAGTACTCAAGAGGCAGAGGCAGGCAGATCTCTGTGAACCCAAGGCCAGCCTGGTCTACATAATTAGTTCCTGGCCAGCCAGGGCTACATCAAAAGACTCTGTCTATTAAAACAGAACAACTTTTCTTGACTGCTGGTGTGAGGGCAGCCCCATGCAGTAATATTCCTTCTATAACCAGAGAAACGTATAAACATATATATGTACACACACACACACACACACACACACACACACACACACACACACCAGAATGCATCCTAAGACCAGGGGCTATCCTGTGCCTCAACCTCCACATGGTGGGAGGAGAAAAGCCACCACCTGAGCATCTTTGCTTTGTTTTAAATCTCAGTTTCCAAGACCAAACCACTGGGAGAACACAAACCCATCCTTGCCCAAGAGCTCCACTCTCTGAATGAAGGCCCAGTAGGGACACTGCTGACACATAGTTCAAGACTATGCCAGTCTCTGCTATGTGTCAGTCACATACTTCTCATGGAAAGACAGACAGAGCTAGGGTGCAGAGGAAGGGGCTTTTGTCACTGGCCACAAGGCTAGCTCCTTCCCTGCCTTACTCAGAGGCCATGGAAGTACAGATACCCCAACATGACTTGGACAGAAGATGAATCCAGTTCTGCAGAGTGTAGCATGAACTCACCTTCCCCGCCCAACCTGTATGAAACACACCACTCACTGGACATGGCCTTTAGTACTCTTGAGATGCAGCAAATGGGACCCATAGGAAGCTGTGCTAACTGCTGATGCTGACACCTCTACAGTCAACTTAAAAGTGAAAGCTCCGTGGCTTTTGTAAAGGACCTAGGTGTGCCTCCAGCATCACATGGTGCCTCACAACTGCCTGTAACTCCAGTCCAATGCCCTCTTCTGATCTCTACAGATGCTGCACACATGTGGTGCACAGACATACGTGCAGACAAAAGACAGACACAAATAAAAATAAAAAAATGAAACAGACAAACATGAAGACATGAGTAGCAGGTAGCCGCTGATCATGACCACCAAATCTTCTGTAGTTTGGGTAACTGAATTTCTGTTTCCACAGGGCTGGCAGTGCGGCAGACATGGTCACACAAACGCAGAAGTAATACACAGTACAATGACATCATGACATCCACATTTCATTTGTCCCCACTTGGGACGAGGACTTCCTAGCTCCATAACCTTACAAACTGTCAGTTGTACATGTGAAATGTAACTGGTGCTTCCCTATACCATCGGCTTAGAGAGGGTCTCATCCTAGGGCTCCCCAAAGTGGAGTGCTTCAGGTCTCCTGGTCACCATGTATCAGAGACCTCCACAGATCCCACAGAACTGACCAGTGGGGGGCAGCATAGTGCTGCAGAGGCTCTGAGTCTGTTGAAACCCTGTAGGGGCAGATGGCAGTGCCCCAGGGTTCCAGCCTGAGATCAGAGCAGAGCCAAGGCCAGGCTAGTCCAAAGCCCCACAGAAGAGACCCAAGTGGCCGCACCCAGAGCAACAGGCCTGCAAAGTCAACAAGGTTTGCTTCTCCTCCCCGGCTGGATCAGGTCACTATTTACTTAGCTCCACTGGGGACTTCAAGGCCTTGTCCTATGAGCCACACCTATTTTTACCCAGCAGAGTCACCCTTAGGGTGAGATCTGGGGCTGAGAGTTTCCACCATTGCTCCAGGCTGTCTGTCAGCTAGGCGAGAGCACTCAACCAGGGACCTCCTGACTCCTGCTGCTCCTCTCCTGTCCCTCCCCTCCTTCCTATGCCATTCCCCTCCTCTTCCTCTTTCTGTTTTTTTTTTTCTTCTCCTAATACTCCCCTCTCTCCCCACTCCTGGTCTCTGGTCCCTAGGACCTGCACTGCCTGGTAAAAAATCCAGCTTCCCTCTGAACTCCAAACTCTCTCCTCTGGGGTGTTTAAATTTTGACACAGTTCAATGTGCGAGTGAGGCAAAGCCTCTGTGCGCCCTCCCTGGGACCCTTCATCTCTGTTGCACAATGGAGACTGGCTTGCATCATCACAGAGGCCTGGCCAGTGCACACTCAGCATATCACAGAGCTGCCTGCTGCCTCTCAAGGATCTGCCCTCTGTCAGGGTTGTGAGGGGTGTGAAGGGTGCTGACCTGCAGAGACCCTCTGCCAGGAGCAAGGTCTAGGATGTCCTGGCAGGTGGCTGCTTCCACCTCCTCCTGGATTCTCTCCTGTCTATTCAAACTAGACCACCAGTCTTTGGAAAACTTTTCAGAGTAGGGGGTTCCCAAGTCTTTTATCTGCCCTTCCAGAGACCCAAGTTGAACAACCCAAAATCCATGGCTGGGCAGAGTAGCCTCAGAATACTGGGGTTCCTTGGCAGCTGCCACAGAGGCCCACTCAGGCCTGCTTTGGGAAGTAAAACAGAGGACAAAGAAAATGAAAATGGTCAAATTTAAGAACTCATCATTTGGGGGCTGGAGAGATGTTTCAGCAGTTGAGAGCACCTGAGTTTGTTTTTCAGCATATACATGGTAACTCACAACAGGCTATAACTCTAGTTCCAAGGGGCCAAAGGCCCTCTTCTGGCATGTGTAGGCTCTGCACACATGTGGTGTATATCCATACATGCAGGCAAAACACCCATACACATAAAAAATTTAAAAATAAATCTCAAAAAATAAACCCACCCAAAAAGGATCTTAGCCTTTGGGTAACTGTACAATACAAGGACAAATTTGAAGTAAAAAAAAAAAGTATGCACACAATTTAAATAAGATTTATTGTCCCCATTAACCTTCCCATCTCCCATTTTATGCAAGGTCTCAGGTAGATCTGGGCTTGCCATCCCTCTCCTGGACCTGTGTCTTAGATGGCTTCTTTGGCACCCAGGTGAGTGCCACTAACGTCAGTCATTCTCAGCTGACCTCTGGCCCCTGTGGGCTGATGGGTACTTTCCACACTTCCTCTCCACGAGGGTCACCTTGTCAGCCTACACTCTCTGAACTGTGGTTTTGCTCTTTTGCATGAAAAATACTTCTCATTCCTGTGGAAGACAGAAGATAGTGTCCTAACCCAACCCAGTGACTAGATTTGCCACATGACTGGAATCCCAAGGCTATGGGTTCAGTTATAGCTAGTCAGGGGACCTTAGATAAGAGGACTGTTGTGGTTTATCTGGGTGGGCCCTCATTATGTCACCAGGGTCCTCTCTATGACACAGACTTAGCCAATCAGTAGGAATGATCTGGGGTAAGGCTTGACTGGCCACAGCTGGCTGTGAAGATGGAAGGACGGGTCATGTCCAAGAAGCTGGGAGAGGACAGGTAATAGATAGTAAACCTTGAGGGACAATTTGATTTCAGCTGCTGCTGCACACTTCTAAGCCCAGATCTACGTAAGAATTAAGTTCATGTAGCTTTAAGACACTGTGTTTCTGATAATCTGATTTAATAGCCTGTCAAGTATCTTTTCTGTTACCCTTTTCATTGCTATGACTAAATACCTAAGAAGAAGTAACAGAATGGGGAGGGAGGGCTGTTTAGGCTGGTGGGGAGAGGGCTGCAGTGGGCAGAGGTTTGTTAGGGCTGTAGTAGAGGTCGAGCTTGTTTGGGCTGTAAAGAGGGAGAGGCTTATTCTTGCTCCTGATTTTGGAGATGTCAGTGCATGGTTGTGTAGCTGTGCTGTTCTGGGCCTGTGCTAAGATGGTATTGCACTGCAGCCCTGTGTGATGGAGCCAATATTCACATTACAGTGGGAGCCTCCATAATTCTCTCCCTCCACTAGCCCCACAAGCAAGGACTGAGAGTTTATAAAGGAACCTGTGGGGGACATTCTAATCCCCAGTGTGGACACAAGCGACTAATATACTCTCAACTTTGCAGAGGAGAAAGCTGAGGCTCAGAGAGAGTGGGGAAGGCCTGTAGAGTCACAGAGCACTGAGGTGGCAGGATTTCATGGAAATTGTGGCCAGGGTGATGGTGCACAGGTCAGCTGAGCACACTAGGCCTGGGTTCAGTCTTGCACCACACAGGCCTGAGCTGGAAGAAGTCACAGTTTTACCAAACCCTGAGCAAAACTCAACCCCAGTGGCATAAAGCTCCTGTAAATAACAAGCTTAATCTATGGGTTCAGGAAGAAACTACACATGTCTTAGTCTGAGATCCCTGAAAAGATCCATGCTCCTGGTGGCCTTCTACTACTGCTGGACTTTCCCCAACTCCCTCCCAGGAGTTTACTATTCCACAGCCCACCTCCTGCTACCCCATCCCATCTCCTCCTGCAATCCCACTCAGATTCCCCTTTCATCACCACACACTGAAATCTATCACAGAAGGTCCTGGTCAATCAGCATCTCAGACATGGTCAAGCCTAGAAAACCCTCTAACCCCCAGGGGTTACCATTTCTAATCTGGGTTCTCCTAAGAGGGCCCATGATGCAGCTTACTCTCTCTATCTCTCTGACTCGCCGAGGGCCTTTCAGGGACACAGAGCATGCATGGGAATAACTCCAGAGTGCATCTCCCTGACTCTAGGCTCATATGATCTACCCTGTGACTTTGGAAAGTAGAGAGGAGTCTGTAACAGTAGGGCCGCCTTATAAGCTGGAGACGTAGGAACCTGACTCACCTCACAGGGAAGCTACTACTTTTAGGAGTCCCTGTCACTCCCTAGGGCATGAGGTTGCAAAGGGTAGGTCCAGAATCGGTCCGTCATGGACAGCTTGGATAAATGAAGGTAGAGGAACTGTGGTTCTGTTGCAGGGACCTGTCACCTTCAAGTGTGCCTCTTGCCCCTGAGTCCAGGGAAGAGGAGAAGGTGGCACCAGAGGGAACCTGGAGTTCTTCCTAGGGTCAGAACTACCTCCTAAGGAATTGAGAGCCAATGACAATCAACCAAGACTTCATTCAAGCTTGGAGGTGGGTGGCTTGGGGGGAATGTCACATGTCCCAGATAGTCACTCCTACCTTCCAGTATAGCATCCTTCATCTCAGACATAGATGAGAATAGGGCTTGCAAGATGGCTCATCCAGCAAAGGTGCTTGCCACCAAGCCTTATGCCTTGAGTTCAATCCCATAGACTGATATAGTGGGAGAAAAAAAATCAACCAGACCCCTGACTCCTGCACCTGCACCAAGACATGTATGATCTCCCCATTACAGTGTGGGAGGGGAAGTAGAGATAATAGTACTTTAAGTTGACATGATTCTGTACGTGCAGAGGATGGATACCGGGGTGTTGAATGGTATGTTTGCCCAGGGTTCATACATCTTCCTGTGTACTTTATGTCATCTCTAGGTAGTGTGCATGCTGTTTAAACACTTGCTATGCTAGATTAGTTACAGAATGATGAGAATTTTAAACCAGTTGCAATTTCCCCTAAATATTTTCAATCTCTGGATTGTTGACTGTGTGGGTACAGAACCCATGAACACAGAGATCCAACTGTATCCATGACTGTGCTCCTAAGGTATTAGTTAGGTGTGAACTTTGGAGCAGAGAGAAGATGGCTGGGCAGGGTGGGATGTTGGTTGACACTCACCAATTCCACAAGGCCTGGATCACAGTGCACTGTGGAAGATGTGCTGGGTCCTCTCTCACGATTGCTGGGAGTTTCTGAGAGCAGCCTTGGCTTACCTGTGCCCACCTCTCTTAGAACACATTTTAGCTTCTCCACTTATCACTCTAAACTTGGCTTAACCTTTGACTTCGCTTCTGAAAAGACAGATACAAATGCAGAGTCAGATGACAAGAGACAACTGTCCTATCCTAAGCCAGGAGACCCAAGAGAAAAATGGATGGAGGGCTGAAGGAAGTATGCCTGGACCCAACAGGGGGCTGGACCTAAGCCAGCAACTGGAGGGCCACTAGAGGAGACAAAGATGACAGTCCTGCTAATGGGAGACACAGGTGACTCAGGATGGTGTCTAAGCCATGAGGAGGGTGGGGTTTCCCTGCTCTGTGGACTGTGAAGCTGTGGGCCTTCTTCCATTGAAACCTTCAAGCCTGCTGGGTAGTTGGCAAAGAACAGTCTCTCCATGGGTCAGGAGACTAGAAAGTAGCCTTTCTGGGCATCTCAGGGTCAACATCTGATATAATCCATCTGTCTTATTTATGAGGAACCCAGGAGGTTTCTATCTTCCCACTCAGTCTGCTTCCTTCATTCCATTTCAAGCACACATGCAGTTCTGTGTCTAAGAGTGGTTGGTGCAGGTAGGGTAGGTTCCTGGAGGGAATCAATGGATTTCCTCCGGCAAGGACTTCTGACATCCCACATGAAAGACTGTGCTGTCCTGATGAGGGAGGCTGGGGAAGGATGTGGGGCAGAGCCAATGGGAGAGCTTGTGAAGAGGAGGCTCAGCCATATGAACCTCTGAAGAGTTAGAAGGTGCAAACGTAGATAGCACCCCATTTCTAAAGGAAGAGAGAGGGGGCTGGGGCTGCAGCTCAGTGGGAGAAGGCAGGCTTAATGCACAGAAGCCTCACGGTTCAAACTCTAGAACAGGCAGGAAGTAAAAAGATGGAAATCAGGAGTTTTGTATAAAATAGAAAGTTTTAAAATTGCTGCAATATCAAAATAAAGCATGTCTGCAAGCTGGATGCCAAGATATACCAAGTCTTGGCTAACTGCTGTACCTGCTGTGTCTGACCTGTCAGAGACTTCAGCAAAGAATTCCTAGAGGAATGGATGGATGGATGGATGATGGATAGATGATGGATGGATGAGTGAATGAATGAATGAATGGCCTGGCAGGATGCCCTGACTCCCGTGGGGCCAGGAGGCCTATGTTTACCCCATATCCTGTAGGAGAACACAATGTCCACAGGGAGTCTGCTGTAGAGGTGCTGAATTGGCGTGAACACCAGGGCTGGCCAGCAGCCATCCTGGAGCCAGGGTGAAGGAGGTCAGTCCTGCTGGTCAGACCCAGGGGCTTAGTTGTCATTCCACGACTCTAGGCAACAACTTCTAGTCTATGAAACAAACACACACAAACCAAGGACCTGAGGAAGGAGCTTGTGGCCACACCATCAACACTCATTGAGGATCCTCAGTGCATGTCCTCAGTAAAAGACTCAGGTCTGAGAGGTCAGGCTGGATACCCAATGCTGTGCCGGAGAGAGAAGTCAGTATCAATCTTGGTTGGGGCCAGGGTTGTCATTCCAGGACATCAGACCCTCTGTGGACCCACCTATCCACTAAGGAGATACAAGCAGTGGGGTTTGTCTTTAGGGGGTGTTCCTGCTGTGTATACCTGTGGGTGCCCATTGTGCCATGGACATACACCCCCTGTGATGTGGATATACAGTCTGTAGCAGGTGTGAACCCTACCATACCATCAGAGGGTGTATGACATGCTTCTAGTAAGTGCACAGCTCTGAATACACACCCTGGCAGATGCAAGTATTTGTGCAGGATATAGTGTTGGTGGGTCTGTAAGTGTCTAGTATTATCACCTGCAGTGTTCCTGGACATGCATCCAAGGCTGTGTGTGCCCTACTGTAAATGGTCTGAGGTCCAGCCCCATATAGCATGTCATGGTGCTATGGGGGCTACTGGCTTGGCTCACTTCTCTGCCAGGTGTCTGTCCCCTGAATCTCTTATGGTCAGTTCCCCAAGTATCTGTTACAGACCAGAAGAGCACCAACTTGTTCTCCAATCCCAGGCTGAAGGACTGAAGGGCAACCTTGGGTGGGGAGGTCGCCAGGGCCCGCATTCCTGGCCTGGAGCTCTCAGGCTGGAATTTGTACATTCCATTCATAACATTCCCTGAAAGGGAGGGGGGCAAAACCCGAGTTAGTTAATAAGAGGGAATAAGAAAAGAAGGGCTTCTTGCGGCTCCAGGCTGTGTGTTCTGCTTGCCCTGGCACAGGCCCCAGAGGCTGAAATGCAAGGAGCACGTGAGCTGTGTACTGAGAAACCTGGCACTGGCCACCTCTTAAGCCTGCCCTGGGGGCACCTGCTACTGGCTGGAGTTACTTCTCCTAAGGGCTGGGTGTACAGCCTGAGACTTGGGGACTTTAGAAGGCAAACCTAGGCTCCCTATCTCCAGGTAGTCTCATGGCAGTGGCTGGGACAAAGGTCAGGTTGTAGTAGTCCCCAGGGTGACCAGGATAGGACAGGATAGCCAGAGCCACCTCTGGTTTACAGAAATAATCAGAGCAGGACAGTTACCACTCCTATTTACAGACAAACAAGTGCAGACTTTGGGAGATGAAGTCACAATGGCCATTCTTTTTCCATGCTTGTGTACGAGCAGAAGAGAAGGCAAACGATGAAGGGGACACAGGAGGGAAGGAGGCTCTTCACCTTGGATCCAGTTTGTATTTCCTGTTGGCTGGAAATCAGAAACTTCAACAAAACTGATAAGATCAAATTGCCTGCAGATAATGAGTGTTTTCCTAAAGACATCGCACTCAGAGCTGTTCAAAACAACTTGTGCTGTGTGCTAACTGAGGGACGGGACATTGGTGACCTTGAAGCTCAGCATACTAGCATTCTCATCAACCCTAAGCGAAATGCATGCCACAGACCATTGTAATTGCAAATGCACTGGGTACTGACAAGTATAATTCACATTTAAAGACCTTTCACCCACCTCTTTAACCTAACCGTTGCACTCAGGAGGCAGAGGCAGGCTTATGAATGGGAATCCAATCTGGTTTATGTAGTGAGTTCTAGGCCACCCAGAGTTAAAAAGTGAGACCCTGTCTCAAAATAAAACAGACAATGATGACAAAGAGAAAAATCATCTCATGCAGTTCCTCAGCAATGCTTAATTAAGAAAGTAAAGGGACTCCAAGATCTATGAGTCTATTATGGATCCAAACCCAAGTTCTGTCCCTGAAGCCTGGAGAAACTACTTTGAACACAGGCACTGTTGGCTCTCAAAACCACACCTTCCTCACTGGGCTACCTGATCATAAATGAGATTCCAAAACCACAGCAGGCTGCCAAAGCACGCAGTGAGCACATCCACACAGTTCCCTGCACCACGGAGTGCTGTCCCCTGTGGGAAGGCTGGCAGCTGCCCTGACTTGGG
>NW_021623879.1:0-22192 GCF_004785775.1 Grammomys surdaster
CTCTGCTGTCCCTGCACCTCTGCTGTCCCTGCACCTCTGCTGTCCCTGCAGTATTCTTACACTTACAGTCCTCTGCGCTAAGAAGTATGCAGATCTTTTCTCTGTAGCCAGCTCTCAGCTTCCCTCTAAATGCTGACCTCATCTCCGAGGCCTTGTCTCACAGGACCTGTTCTGTACAGAATATCTTCAAAGCTGTCTTACTGTCTGAACTGCCGGGACCTCTACATGGACAGCAGATTCATTCGCCATTCCCACTCTGCCTGGCAATCAGGAGGAGTGTCCTCAAGTCCCTTTGCTCTTGAGGACTTGCCACTCTCTTCTTCATGTGGTATGAGGGCGGTACTTGTTAAGTAAGGAACACACATGGATTCTTCATGTGCTGTAAAGCCCAGGTGGAATTCTGCACTTGAAGTTTTTTTCCAGGTACCCATATGGTGGGATCCACTCCTGATGCCTGGAGTAGGGTAAGGAGGCAGCCCCAGGGCAGCCTCATGGTCACACCAACACACTACTGTGAATGATGCTGCTGAGGCCTGTGCACTCAGTGAAGATTCGACTCACGAGGCTTGCCTCTCAGATGGGTTTATCTGGATTGGAGCCATCACGGGCAGAGGAGCAGCTGTCCTGGAGCTGCTGACTGGATGGATGACTAAGCTGAAACCCTTCAGTGTCATCTGCTCAACAAGGCTCAGTACCAAACATGACTCTGAGGACAGGGAGACAGAGTGGGTGGGGCCAGGAACAGATCCTGGGAGGTGGCTGCTGACCCAGCTTCAGGCTAGACAACCAGAGAAGGAAGCTGTCTGTGAACCATTGTGGGGTAGAGCCAGTCCAGAGCAGGAGTGGGGTGGAGTCATGTTTGAAAGCAGTGGGAAGTTGGACTATTCCCTCCCCTGACTCAGGCCTGCATGTCCCAGGCACATATAATCACACACCCCCCACCTTTGCCCACACCAAAGGAAGTCTCATTGTTGAAGCCAGGCTAAAGTCATGTCCAGCAGCACCTGCAATCCCTCCTTATGCAAATGAAGCATCCCCAGCATCCTGGCCCTGACCAATGCTGTGTACACACCCCATATAACCTACTCATCCCTAAAGGTTTAAAAAGCCTTTACCCACCCCCACCCCCCATAAAAGCAAGCTGTTCTCTGAAGTCTGTGTCCTAGAGAAGTTTGTTTCTTGCTCCACTTGCTTGCTTCCTGAGGTTGTTCTTGCCTCCCTCCTCCTCCTCTCTGGGGTGCTCACCCAGAGGGGGTAGAGTGGAAATGACAGACCATGTAGGGAAGGAGCTGGAAGGGGACCTGTCTCTGAAGCTTGTGCTGTTCACTGCTTGGGTGTTACTGTGTGAGTACCCTCTCTGGGCCAGCTCCAGACACACTCATCACAGGTGATGGAGTGAAGCCCCCACCTCCTTCCTTTAACTATTCCAAAGCTAAATTTCACTTGTTAACTGTTTGGAGTGAGTCTCTAGAAAAGCCAAATCCCAAAGGGCCCAGATATAAAGGAAGAAGGGAACAGGGTTATCAGAAAGTGCCAACACAGGACAGCGGCAATGCTGGCTCTGAGGCCAGTGCATATTCCCAAATCTAGGGAATGTGAACTCAGAAAATACATGCGCAGTGTACAATCTGCCCTACTGGGTGGTACCACTGAAGCTGTGTCTTACCCGCACGGCCTCTGCCATGGCCATCTCTGCCTCTGTCAGCTCCAGGGCACTGCTAGCGGACCCCTTGAAGAACTGGGAGGCTGGCATCATCTTGCCATCTTCCAGCTGGATGTTCTTCACCAGCAGCTGCAAAAGGGAGAACCTCAGTAGGACCAGGGCAGGATGGGCAGCTGAGCAGGGAATTTGCACTTTCCCTCCAACCCTCACAGCCAAGGGCAAGCAGGAGCCACAGGAGATGATGGGGTGTTCGGAACTAAGACACACTGTCATAGGCATATGGAAGAAACCATAAAATGTATGTCTGTTCTTTATCCTAATTACCCATCACCTGCCACACTGTGCTTGCTGCTTGCTTTCTAGACCCTGTGTGTGCAGTGCATGTGTGTGCACATGTTTGTGTGTGTGTGTGTGTGTGTGTGTGTGTGTGTGAGAGAGAGAGAGAGAGAGAGAGAGAGAGAGAGAGAGAGAGAGAGACCTAGGGCCTCCCTTACGTCAGACAGGCCCTTACCATTGAGTGCCACAAACCAAGTGCTTTTATTTTGTTGAATAATGATGTTATTTCTTTGTTGAATAATGATGTCATTTCTACTAAAGGACAGATTCTCATCAGAAAAAAAAAATGCTTGCAGAACTACTGTGAAAGTCAACTGAGAAGCCCATGGCAACATCTGGAGGACAAATGGCCATCTGAGATGCAAGTGGAGAGAGGAAAGGATACAAGGAGAGTCCAGTAAGCCTGGCCTGCTTCCTCGTGGGCAGTACTCCAGGTAGAGCCTGGCTCCAGCTCTGTGGAGCTTGTGCAAAGTGTGCAGTGTCACCCTTATCAGTGAGGACAAGCCAGCTTGCTGCCAGCTCATCCAAAATCATGTCTCTCCTCTGCCCAGCCTTCTAACATTATTAGACAATTATGGGTGAGCAAACAGGGTTCAAGTAACTCATACAATACATTACAAAATCTGGCAAGTCTGAGGTAGAGATAAGAATATTCCTGAGTCACAACCAGGGCTGAACACAGTGTCTATAGTGCCAATGCAGTCGCCTTTGAAGATATTCTAGAACTTTCAGCAAGCAGAAGGCCAGTTAGACTCAGCAGACAAGCCTGAGTCATGCTTCGAAGGCTTCTGTGCTTTGTTGTTTGTATGGCTGCAGGGGCAGAGGCAGCCAGGGCCCTGGGGAACCTGCCCCTCCCTAATGCTAACACCAGCCTCCAGCTGCCGCAAGGAACTGGCCTCTGACAGCCTACTGTATAGTTCCCTCCTCGCTGCACCTGATGGAAACGCACCCGTGACCAGAGAGGCCTAGAGCTCCACACTATTCCAAGGATGAGAACAGCAGAGGCTGACATGTGTGCACTTGTGCAGGGCAGAAGCAAAGTCAGTGGCTCCTCAGAGACACCTGGATCAGATATACCCAGTCCTTACCTCATGACTTTGCTTTGCCCTCACAGCCTCATGGGATATTTTTTCCCAGAATGCTCCTGAATAATCATTTGTGGGAGAATTCCCCTCTCAGATGCTACTTCTAGGGCCTCAACAACAGACGGATAGCATCAATCTGCACACATATGCTTTACACACATCTAAATGCCCACCCGCTGTTAAAGGACAGCTGTTAGACAGCCTTGGCCTCTCATAATACAGCACGAGAATACAAGAGAGAGCCTTGTCGGTCAGCACGACTCTCCACACTCCACCCTAGCCACACTCACACAGTCGAGGTTGCAGAGTGTTGGAGACGTGCTTCTCCTCAGACCTGTGAAAAAATTTCGGGCCACAGTGGCCTCAGAGCCAGAATTTAAGGTCTGAAGCCCAAGTCTGCACTGACTAGCTTCAGTACCCTTGGGCAAACTTTTTAAGTCTTTTCATTGCGGTTGGCTCCGCTGAAATATGCAAATAGTATCTATAATTATCTCATAGAGTTGTCTGGAGAATGAAATGGAATGCCTGTTCATTGTTTTAAAATAGTGGCTGGCGTCTAAGTACACTCCATTCAATTTAGCTGCTATTCTGGTGTGCAAAGTCCAGCAAAAACTATAAGCTACCTGTCCTACGTCTCTATGCCATCCCCATTCAGAGAGAGGGAAACTGAGGCCTAGATGTTTTAAGACATGGCTTTGATGCCCTAAAGTCCTAGACCAGGGCGACTGGGAAGGATTTCTGTCACACAGGGTGTCCAGCCTCTCAGAGAAAATGCAGTCCCGCCACACACAGCCTGTGCTCAGGTGGCAGCTTCTCCCTTGACCCTTGGTTCTTTCTGTCTCTTCAAGGGCAGCCTAGGGTCTTCCTGTAGGGCCTGAGCCTGAGGACAGCAGTGTGAGTGACCTTGAACCTAGGATGCAGGCCGGTGACTCACAGCAGTGTGCTGTTACCTTACCATTCTATCGTCATTCCCAAAGAGGATGAGTCCCGCTTTGGTGACCATGCCTGGGCGATGGGCTCCTGGGATGGGCAAAGCTTCCCCCTGGGCCACCAGTCCTGACGTGTTGAGTGTTGAGTTGAAAAATGTCAGCTTCTATGGAGGGAGAGAAGCCAAGAGACAACAGATAAGATGAGGCCTTGCTATCTGCAGCCTGGCTGAAGTGCCACGGGGCTGAGAAAGTCAAGTGCTATGGGAGCTGGTCTGACCCTAGAGTGTGCAAGGCCCAAGGCCAGCCTTCAGGGGAACCAGGGGAGACCAGGAAGAGCTGTAATCTACACACAAGGCTGAGGCGGACCTAGACCTAGTCTTTGGGACCATGGATGAGAAACAGAAGATCTGAGGACCTGGACACCTCAAGCCTTGGGCATCCTTGAGACCTTTGCACTGACTCAGTGCCTTAGACCTTGGGGACACAGACCCCTAGGAAAGTCTTCTCAAGCTATGCCACAAAGCCACAGACCCTTGGCTGCTGCTGGTCATTGCTGCAGATGAGCCAGCCAGAGCAAAGGGTCGTGTGTCAGTGCAAAAAGCGAAGGCTCCTCTGCAGTCTGTGTACAGTGAGCTGAGGGTCAGGGGACTGCAGACAGCATGGGCATCAGGCAGACACTGAGGGGCACACAAAACTTGCATCTCTAGGTTCTAAGTCCAGCTGCTGCCCAGTCCCAGTGCAAAGTAAGTCGCCTCTCCCCTGGGGCAAAGTCAGAGCTGGGCCTATGGCATCTGAGAGCATAGAGGTGAGGCTCAAACTAAGCAAATTCAGCAGGGTCCCAGGTGGCAGTAGGTTCGTTCCTTGGGCCACCAGTGTCAACAGACGTCTTTTAGCTCTGAATGGTACAGGATGTCCTAGTCCTGGAGTAGGGGACATTTGGGAGAAGGTGGAATCGGGGCTCAGAATTGATCAAGCATTTAACACCTAGTGTGTGGGGTTCAAGGTTGCAGGGTGGGGGCATGCAGCTCTCCTGCCGAACATCAACCTCATGGGAACATACCTGCCCACAAGCCTCTGTCCAGGCACCTGGCACCTTGTCATTCCCACGGATCCAGTTGTGAATGGCCTCTGCTGGCTGGTCCCAGTTGATCTGTAGAATCCAAGATGTCTCCTCAGCTAGCCTCTCCTAGACCTGAAGACTGCTGCACAATGGGCCTAGCCCTGCAGGCAGGACCTGGGCTTCCTCCTAGATGCAAGTCTGAGTGCAGAGTGGGTGCCCTGGTTTGGGGCTGTGACCCAAGTTCTCTCCCTGCACAGCCCATAGAATGGCTTTGGGAAGAGGCTACTCTACTGTTGTCAAGGTGGCTGAGGCCCCACAGAGTCCCAAGGAAGAGTGCTTTGGCCCATCCTGTAGAGCCCCACTACAGTATCTTTATGTATACAGGGCTCATGCAGACCTCCTTACAGAGATAACCAGTCCCAAGTAGAGGCAGCCATGGGACAACTACCCACTGCTGCTCCAAGAAACCTCTCAATGTCCTGGAGATTCCAGCACCAAGGCTGACATACGCCATAGCCCTAGTTAGTCTTCCTCCCTGGAGTGATGCTTCTTCCTTCTACTTAAAGAGAAAGAGGAAGAAGATGACCTCTGAAGAGACCTTGTCCCTCCATGTTTTGATGCTGTGCTGAAACCCTGTCCTCCACTGCTGTTTCTATAATGTCAGCTGAACCTTGCTTCCCTGAGTCACTTCCTCACTCCAGACACTCACGGATAATGTTGGGTAGCTGGGTTTGGTACTCACCCTGGCTGTCTCCTTCTTCTGAATGCCCTCATAGGTGGCTCCTTCCTCAGGCTGGGGTCGGCGGGGAGCTGTGCCCTCTGCAATCAGTCGCACAGCCTGAACCTGCAAGGAGACTCCAGTCAGTTTCCCCAGCATCAGCATCCTGCCCACACCCAGCCCTAGTCCTCACCCTGCAGGCACCTGAGAAGCCTACAGCATGGACACAGGGTATGGGTGACAGGATTTGGGTGAGTGGAATGGCACACAGACCGTCAGCAACATATCATGGCCTTAGATTATATCGTCATTCTAGCTCTCTAGGGGAGGAAACTGCCAGACCCCACTGGGGATAACAGACACACATGCCTATGGGTTGTTGTCTGGAACCTTCTTAAAGGAGACTAGCTCTCCAGCCCTTTTGTGGGCTTTGGCGTCTGTAGAAAAGTAACTGGGATCTGAATCAAGGAGTGAAAAGGAGGCTGTAACCCACCCTGAGGGAGGACCTAAAAGAGCTATTGCTGACAAGAAATCAAGTGCCACAGGACTGGGGAGGTGGCTCAGCAGTTAAGGGCACTAGTTGTTCTTGTGAGAAGACCTGGGTTCCAGTCCCAGCACTCACGTGACAGCTCACAACCTCCTGTAACTTTACTTCCGTGGAATCTGATGCCCTCTTCTAATGTTCATGGTGCACATATATACATGTAGTCAAACGCTCACACATGTTAAATAAATAAATAGAAAAAATTAAAGAAAAGAAATAGGGTATTAGAACTGTTATGCAGAGAGGGTTGCCTGTTGGAATACACTGTAGCGATAAATGTGGGCTGTGTTTGTACATTCCTGTACAATAGCCAGGAACCTTGCAGCTCTGGGGACTTCAAAGGTAGGTGAGAGAGAATGTGTGTGTGTGTGTGTGTGTGTGTGTGTGTGTGTTATAATGCAGGGAATGAAACCCAGAGCCTCCCCCATACAAAATAATCACTATACTACAGAGCCATATCCCATCCCCAAATTCCTAAATGGAAATTAATTATAATTAATTTAAACAGACAAATGTGACCAGTGGTTGCCATGGATACTCTATCTCTAACGGCCATCTGAGCCATTTGCTGTGGAATGTGAAGTCCTCTCAGGCTAAGTATTCAACAAGGCAGCTTTTCTCACTGCTGTTTAACACAATGAAAACATTAAAGACAAAAAAGGCAGCTGATGTGAAAACAGACTGAAGTGAGGGGCTGATAGCTCAGGGCTTATAGTGGTCTGGTGACTGAAACCTTGCTCATTGCCATGTGACAAGGTTCTTTGTCTGGAAATGTCCCCAGCCTGATTATCAAAGGCTTTGGTCCTCTCTCATTAGCCTACCCTCCAGGAACAATAGCAGCTTGTACACACACACACACACACACACACACACACACACACACACACAGTCAGTAGGAACTCTTGGAGCCACCAGCTACAAGGCATTCATGTCCTTTCTTGTCTTCAGCCCTGCCCTGTGGAGAGTCTGGGACACCACTGCAATTGAGTGTCTATCTTTCACAATTAATCACAGCAAGATGCATATTGCTGAGGCAGACAATCAGTGTAGGAGGCAGAGGTCCTTGTGTTCACAGATAAGGACTAGGGAAATCAGGAATGTTAAACAAGCAGGGTTAGCCTGGAGTTACGGCGCACACCTTTAATCCCAGCACTCAGGAGGCAAGAACAAGTCTGCTCTATAGCCAGTACCAGGACAGCCAGAGATAAACAGAGAAACCCTGCTGCTAAAAACCAAAACCAATCAAACAAACAAAACCAAAACCAAAGGCAAAAACAAAGCAAACAACAACAACAACAAACCCATGCAGGGCTGTCTCTTCAAATGGAGAGATGAGAAATAACCAATTGTCTGTCCAGAAGGCTGGAAAAGGACATGGTGGCATTTATGCTATCCTATCTATGTGGCTAGGACCACATCACATCCTCCCCCAGACTCTTATCATGAACTTGTTTTTTCTCAGTCAATCTGTAGAACCTATCTGTAGAACATGTGAAGGCGTCACATGTACTTTACAAAGTAGGGTTTCACTGTAGTCATGTCTTAAGCTTTATTGTGCTCACGGGATTGAGTTCATTATCACCAGGAGATCTTTTTCCACCAAATTGTGCTGTTCTTAAATGTACCTAAAATAAATTTGAAGTGGGAACCAACACTAGCTATTGAGTCATATTGAACCAAATTTCCTTCCTGCCTCTCCTGGATCGACACTGCAGGCTGTGATGTTTGCAGAGTTTCCCACGAATCAGAGAATTCCTATTGCTCTGGCCAGCAACTGAGTCAGTATAACCCCATGACCCCGGGATGTCCAATCAGTCTTCCTTGATCTTTCATTCATGTATCTTAGAGAAATGGGGTTTGCCACCCCATGGACTAGGGAACTGAGAGCTTAGACAACAGAAGTCAAGGATCTTCTATGTCACGCAGGACACCTGACCTGAGGATGAAATGAACTAAAAGAAAAAGGACCAAATTGAGATGTGAGAACCCAAAGACTCAGAGGCATTTGGGTTCAACCACACTGGCCCACCCTGTGTCTGGGCTTGTCTAGTCAATGACTCCAATCGAAATTGCCGTTTGGGTTAACTCCCTCTTGAGTTGGCCTCTGCCCACTCTGTCCACAGTTCCGTCATGTTCATCATCCTTTTGAGATCCTAAAGAGTGAGTACCCTCTTTCACATGTCCTGAAATTGGGGGTGTGTGCCTGGACAGTGAGGATCAAGGAGGACAGCAGAGTCAAGAATTGAGAGGCTGTGTCAGGGCAAGCATGTGATGGGAGGACAGACGTGGCCTTACCATCCCTTTGATGCCCTCTGGGAAGAGGAAACGGTTGTACAGCGTGCTCACGGTGTCATCCGGAAGCACCTCACACTCCTTCTGCAGCAGAAGGTCACCAGTGTCCAGACCGTCATCAGCCCAGAAGATGGTGAAGCCTCCTTTCTTATCTCCATGAATGAGGGTCCTGGAAGACAGGAGGAAAATGTCAGTCTGATAGAAAGTATCAAAGAGGATGCCCTGGGAGCTGTCCCCTGACCCCTGCCACTCTTAGAGGGGCTACCTCCTCCCGTAGGAGGGATGACACCTGCTCCTATAGAAAGGGAAGAAAAGCCTTATTCCCTCCTCCCCTCTCTCCAGGTGCTCATGGACGGCCTCTACTTCTCTACTCTCTCCCTCTCTCTGCCTTTCTCTGCCTCTACTACCTGCTTAACTCCCCTCCCCATGCCCTGAATTAACTCTATTCTATGCTATACCATCGTGTGCCTGCTCCCTCAGGGGGAAGGGATGCCTCTGCATGGGCCCACTGAGGCACCCCATTCCCCCATACCTCACCACACCTCCATAGAACATAACCCCTCTGTCTTTATCTTTGTATAAACACATCATATGGTGCTGTGACACGTGGCTTTTTATTTCTTCACAACACTAAAGTACAAATAATGTTAAAAAAAAAAAAAGCCGGGCGGTGGTGGCACACACCTTTAATCCCAGCACTTGAGAGGCAGAGGCAGGCGGATTTCTGTGTTCGAAGCCAGCCTGGTCTACAGAGTAAGCTCTAGCACAGCCAGGGCTACACAGAGAAACCCTGTCTCGAAAAACAAAACAAAAACAAAAACAAAAAAAAGGGAAGAAAAGAAACAGTGTTTATTTTATGATCACCAACCATGCCAGTGACATTCCAAAAGCATCCTGCCTTAGGTAACAGCCCTAAGACAGGTGGGATGAGTAGACAGAAGCCCTGCTCTCTGCAGCCCCCATGACATTCTAGTACAGTGGCCTTGCACCCACTGCACTTCTGCAGGTACAATACCATCAAAGTTCTTGTTCCTGCTGCTACAAAGCCTGTTGCGTTATTTTTTAAGACAGGGTTTCTCAGTATAGCCCTTGCCATCCTGGAACTCACTCTGTAGACCAGGCTATCCTCACACTTTGAGATCCTCCTGCCTTTGCTGGGCTTAAAAGTGTGCACCACCACCTGGTGAGCATGCTGTCTTAACACTCCTGCTGTGGTCTGTCTCAGGGAGACACACAGCAGTGCAGGGTAGGCATCTCCACAATGCACTTGACTGCCCCAGAGATGTTTCAGGTTGAGGGAGGGTGCTATGCCAGGCAAACTGGGTGTGGAGCCCATCTTACCAGTTGATGGCTGAAGCCCCTCGGTGCCTGGGTAGCAGAGACGGATGGTAGATGATGGAGCCGTGCCGGGGGGCATTGATGACCTCCATGGGTATGAACTGGCTGCAGAAGGGCAGCACATTGAGCTCTGCACCCAGAGCCTGATATTTGGCCACCACCTCTGGCAGAGCCTGTCCTCGAGCCCGCCACCGAGAGAACTTGAACACAGGCACGCCATCCTTCTCAGCCTCCAGGCCTGAGGAGAGAGAGCAGGTGAGCAATTGCCCTCTCTGTTCTACCCACGCACTGTCAGCTGTCTCTACCCAGAGAACTGGCTGTGGCTCCATTCTTGGTGCCCCTTTCCAGTTCCCATTGTCCAGCAGACTTCTGCTAGGATGTGGGTGGGGCTAGCAAAGGGTGAGTACTGGGCAGGGACCTTCCTGCCTGGATGCTGCCTATTGAGAGCGCTAAGACCTCCAAATGCCTCCCTTGCTCAGACCTCACAGGTTCCCCATAGGCTCTCTCCTTACAGTCCTTTCTAGAGGCCCATCCATGCCCAATACTGTCTTCCTCCTCTCCCCAACCATCTCTACTTTCCCTTTCTTCCTTTTCCCTACCTCTCCACCCTCTGGGTGTCAGCTGTACCAGGAGGAGGTGAAGAGGCCGGAGGGAGGAGGACAAGAAGTGTGAGGAAAAGGTTTGAGCCTTCTGGTGGGGATCCTGTCCACCCTCAACCCCCAGCCAGATGCCTTACCCCAGCTACAGGAGTTCCTTCTCAGGGAAGCGGTTTAATGCCTGTTCTGAGTATGCAGATCTAGCCCTGATGTACACACTCTGTTCCTCACACCTGCAGCCTGGAGGCCCAGTCCCAGCCTGCAGGGCTCCTTCTGCCTCCTTACAGGTCATTTCCTAATCAACACCATCCCCTCTTAGCCTCAGGCTGGAGGTAGCAGCTGCCTCTGGAAGGCACAACCCTCACCATAAGGGACCCTCTTTGGCCGGCCATTCTTCAGTACTTGTGAACATCCTTAGCGATTCTCTTGAGAGCACTCCTGTTGTGTAAAGTCCACCCCTGACTGGCCTGACCCTGTTCTCTCTCCTCATCTCTGCCACCATGACCTGATGTGAGGGCTAATCTACATTGTCAATATTACCAGGTTTGGAAATCAGTAGGAGGGGTTGTCAAGGTGCTCACTGAGAAGAGGAGAGTGCCTGGGATATGGATGATGACATCCTATGTACTGAGGAACCAGGGGAAATAAAACAGGGGAAAAGAGGAAACCAGCTGAAGACCAGGACAAATCTCTGCTTCACAGTGTGACCAGCTGCAATGAGAAAAACAGCCTCACTGTGGCCATGAGACACTCCTGCAGGCCATTCAAAGTCAAGGTCAAGCAGTAGTCCCAACTAGGCCTGGGATGGTGCTGGGAGCAGAAACTGTCTGGTCACTGTTAGTATCTGTTTGTAGAGCTCAGACAGTGGGGTCATGTATATCATGCTGTGGTCAGGTGCAGGGTTGAGACCTGGCAGGCATCAGCAGAGTCCAGGGGTCAGACTGTGGCTGCTTACTCTGCCCTGGATCTGGCTGGTCCCAAAAAATCCACCTTCCTACTCAATCTCCCATCCTTAGGCTGTGCCCTACTCCCTTCTCCATCAGGCCTGCAAAGGGTCTGTTCATAATATGGAAGCCCCAGCATCCTGGGTGCTGGGCTCCAGTTCCAAGCAAAGGGTCCAGGACTGATTCTCAAGTGGCTCCTCCCCAGTGGGGTGGGAACACCCAGAAGATGCTAAACAGGAAACCTCTCAGCTGTACCCACTCTGCTGTGCTGGGAACCCTTGGTTGGACTGAGCACTCAGGGCTAACAGAGCCCCAGAGATAGTGACATGAAGCATGTTCACCTTGGGGAATGACAACCCCAGGTAACCACCCCTAGGAGCCCTTCAGAGCTTAGATACTTGGGTCAGAGAGGTTAAGAGAGGTATGCGGGACAAGCTGGGCTTCTCCATGGCCATTGGTCAGGATACAGATCCCACCCAATAGTCACTTTATTCCAGGGCAATCCAGCAGCCACTTGGCATCAGGGTAAATTCAGGATGGATGGTGTGTAAGTGTCCCCTAGCAAGGGCTGTGCCATGAGACCCTGAACTTTACCCACCAGCCCACTGTAGGGCCTGTGCCCCAGCAGGTGGGTTTCCTTTCACCCTCTTCCCTGCCCCTGAACTGCTCACTTACCCAGGGGATCTGCTTTCCCATCCTTGTCTGGGATGGTGAACACACCCACCACCTCATGGCCCTCCTTCCTCAGCTGGCAGTAAACCTCCTGGCCAAACAGGCTCTGGCCGATTACTGCAATCTTCATGGCAACAGAGGGTTGAAGGGCACCTGTTGAAGGAGCAGCCAGATGGTTAGAAAGGGTTCTCTGGTGTCAGGGGAAACCACCCAGGCTCCAACGAGTGCATTCTCCTGCACTGGTCATCCCTGGGGCTCCATGAACAGCAGGCTGCTTTGGGGAGACTGCCATTGTGCAAGGGGACAGGGTACCCCTGACACCTGTGAATGTGATGACTGATGACAGCTGTGGGTTCAGACAGTGACTGTAGCTTCAGGGGGCTCCCTTCATTAATCCCTGCAAATTGTCATAAACCTGGTGCAAGTCCTTCGAGACATTTTAGAACATCCCCTGGAACTGACCGGTCTGTGACCTTGGTCAAACCACTTTAAGCTTCTGTTCCCTTGCTGTTAATGAGAAAGCTGCCACACTTCTCTTGAGGCTACACTAGGCTTATTGCACTGGGCCCAGAAGCCACAAGAGAGACAAAAAGGAGCTTTGCTTAGCATCAGCTTCCAGAGCACAGGGTGACTGGGTTGGGAGGGAGTGGGGTGCTACTGGGAAAGGCTGAGGAGAGAGACGGTCGGAATGAAGCAGACGTCAGTGTGAATGACTGTTAAGTTCAGTACCTTCCTGTAAAACCTGGGGTTCTCTCTCATATCTTTCCATTTACCACAGATGCACAGTTTAGGGAAAAGGCCAAAGCAGGGCGTACCTCACATATTCAGAACTGCAGAAGCCATAGGTGTATGTAAAGCAGCCTCACGGATTCCCACATGCACAGCATGCTGCCGCCTGAGCACCGAAGCGCCTGTTGTTCACCCAGGGTTCTATCAGCACAGAGCAGCGATGCCTGTCTGCCTTGGCCAACCTCACACATCTGCCTTCCAGACCCAACCCCATGCCTGCCTCCATCATCTCACTAGCCTTAGGGCATGTGAGCTGTCAGTGGTCAGTGTTTGTCTGTGTTGCGGGAGGCCATGATGGCTCAAACACTGCACAACCTCCACAAAACTCAAGTCCAAATGTGTCATAGACCTGAGGTTATAAACCTCTCAAAGATAATAAGGGACACATGGACCATCTTGCATCCATCAGTAACTTTCAAAGCATAGAACCAGAGGGTTCGTGGAAAGGAGAGTTAAGTCCTTCTTCATTCAGTTAAAAATTTCTACTTTTAAATGACTCCATCAAGAAAATAAAACGAGAATCCATAAACTGAAAGACCTGAAAAGTTAACCCTCAAAACTCTGCTGGAAGGGCAACAACTCAATTCAAATATGTTGATAAGATTTAAATCATCAAATTGCAGAGCCTGTGGAGGCCAGAAGGTGACATCAGATTCCCCTGGAGCTACAGCACAGGAGGTTGTAAGCTGCCTGGCTTCAGTGCTAGAAACAGAATGCAGGTCCTCTGCAAGAGCAGCAAATACTCAACCTCTCCAGTTCCCAGAAGCATTCTTGTTCTAATGCACAGCTCACTTTTAACTACGGGTACTAGAACACTCTCTGCACCAGCTCCTTTTATGTCAATTTGCCACAGCTAGAGCATTGAAGAGGAGAGAACCACAACTGAGAAAACACCTCCATCAGACCAGAGAGCAGGCAAGCACATTACACAAAGCATTTTCTTAATCAGTGACTGGTGTGGGAGGGCCCACCTCATTGTGGGTGGGGTCATATGCTGGCAGTCCTGGGTTCTTTAAGAAAGCAGGCTGAGAAAACCATGTGGAGCAAGCCAGTAAGCAGCACTCCTCTATGACCCCTGCATCAGCTCTGCCTCCAGGCTCCTGCCACATCTGAGTTCCTGACTTACATTGATGATGAACAGTGATGACAAAGCATAAGCCAATTAAACCCTTTCCTTCCCAAGTTGCTATTGGCCATGGTGTTTCATCACAGCAATGCAACCCCTAAGTAGGACACTCCCTCATTGGCATTTCTTCAAATGGACAGAAAACTAATGTTCACATAAAGCCCTACATGCAAACATTGACGGCAGCGATACTTAGAACTGACCAATCCTGGAAGCAACTATGACATCGGTTAGTGAGTAAATGAAAAAACAAAAGCCTGTGGCGCTAGAGTTCAGGTAATGGACCGTGAGCCAGATCGAGAGGACATGTGCTGGGAAATTGTGAACTCCGATGCCCAACTGCAAACTGCTAAGCGAGAGAAGCTCGTTGGCAAGGGTGGTGTCCACTGTGGTCACAGTTGCACAGCACTCTGGAACGCCACCCCAGGGAACCAGAGAGAGTGCAAAGGTCAGTGGTTTCCAGGGCAGAGGGGAAGGTAGTGGGTAGAGAACACTCATGGGATCTCAGACTACAAGGATGGATACACATCCTTACACACACACAGCCCAAAGCCGAAGAGCACGGGAACAGCCCACTGCAGAACGTGGATTTGAGGTGATCACACTGCACTGGCGTTGGCTGGCACTGGTGTCGGCTGTTACAGCACGGTAAATGTTTAACAGGACAAAGCATGGGCAGGGTGAACGTATGGGAACCCAATACTGCCTCATGTTTTTCCATAAACTTAAAACAAGTTCTGAAGGTTGATTATTAATTTAAAGAAACAAATAGAGCCCTCTAGCCTACAGTTTGCTCAAAAAAGTCCAACTGGGTTAAAAGTAAATATTTTTACACCAAAGGCAAGAAGAAAATATAGTAAGGTGGGAATTCAGCTCAGCTGATGGAACATCAGTCTAGCAAGCATGAAGTTTCATCCCCAGCGCCACAGAAACCAAGTGTACCACTGCAGGCTGGTAGCACACCTCTTGGGAGGTGGATGCAGGAGGATTGGAGGTCAAGGTCATCCTCAGCTACATAGAGGGTTTGGGGCCAGCCTGGGCTACAGGAATCTCTGTTTCAAAAATGGAGGAGTAAGAGGAGAAAGGAGTAGAGAAGGAGAAGGGGAGGGAGAAGAGGGAGAGAGAGAAGAAGGGTTATGTTAGAAAATATTGGTGAACAGTATGGTTTTCTAGCCTGACTCTAACAGTGGAATGCAAATTGAACATGACAAAACTTCACATATAAAGCAATTTACTAAGAGGAAAAACTTACAGCCAACAAACAAAATCGTGTTCAAACCACAACCGATTAGAACAATGCAGTGTCAAACACATACATACTCCCCCTGAAAGCTGACAGGTACTGAAAATAATATGATACCCAGTGCTGGCAAGGTTTGGGGAAACAGTAAGTGGGTACAAATTCTCTGCAGGGGACATGAAAAATAGGTCAGTCCTGACTTAGTATCTCCCTCAAAGACGATAGGAGAACCAGAGGACAACAGGTGGGTTTACACTGTGGTCAGCTGCAGTTTGTGGGCCATGCCATCAGGATGTAGCAAACTGTTGCTGGCTGGGGATGTGTGAGCCAACATGTTCCAGCAGATAACAGCTCACTGTAATTTCCCAAAGCAGTAATGTGGTGTGTGTGTATCTGTGGTATGGTATGTGTATGTCTATGTGGTATGGCACGTGTGTCCGTCTCTGGTATGGTATGTGTATCTATCAGTCTGTGGTATGTTGTGGATGTGTGTATCTAGTATGGTGTGTGTCTGTGGTACGGTATGTGTGTCTATGTGTATGTCTATGTATGTCTGTGGTATGGTGTGTGTGTGCTCTGAGTACTGAGATTTTAGATCTATGCTTCCTCTCTTGCCTCCCTCCCCTGTGGACATCTGTTATTTACAGAAAGAGTAAAGGAGAAAAACACAAGCAAACAATAACAAAACAAACCCACTTTTGGATTCCATCAAAGTAGCTGCAGATTGGCCATTATCGCAGGTTCAGGAACAAGAAGGAACAAGGAGTGAGGACTATCACATAATGCTTGCCTTTGGCCACACAGATAGCAGGGTCTGCAGGGTCTACTGAGCCCCAAGGCCATAGGGTGCAGATTCCCAGCCCTGTCTTCTTGTCATGGGACACCCCCAGGGGCTGCTGAAGCCTCAGGCCTTCAGGGACTCAGAGGACTCCTGCTCTGCAGGTCTCCCCTTCCAGTCCCTGGGTCAGGACAGCAGAACAGTGGCAGGAGCCCTCTGCCTATAGCCTGCTGCAGTCCCAGGCTGGGAGCAAACCTGGTGGTAGTCAGGGTTCACCCTAAGGCCAGACATTCTGCTAGAATACAAGGGACCCCTTTCCATAACTGCTCAAGGCTGACCCTCTCCTATGATAGCCTCTTTGCTCTGGCTCCAGGTAGGGGATGGATACATCCCTCAGGGGGTCAAGATCAGAGCCTTCCATGATCCTGGGTGTGGCTACAGGGTAAAATACAGCAACCCAGCTCTCAAACCTGCAAGGTCTAAGTGAATTATCACCTTCCCTGTATCTCAAGAGCCTCTGTAAAATATGACTGTGCTGTCTCTTGGGCATGGAGAACTTATCTAGACAGAAGACAGTGCCAACACTCACCACCTGCTGCCCAGGACCAGAATTCTCCAGGAGCCTCAGGAGAGGTGCAGTATTAGCCTCCACACAGCCACATTTTACAGACCAGGTGTCAAGATTTGGCTGTGCTTAAGAAACTTCCCAGGACATTAGCCTGTTGTGGTGGTGCACGCCTTTAAATCCCAGCACCCCGAAGACCCAGCAGAGGAATTTTTGAGTTCCAGGCCAGCCTGGTCTATCGAGCTCGTTCCAGGGCAGGCAAGGCTACTCAGGGAAAACCTCCCTCAAGTGGTGGTGGTGGAGGAGAGTTCATGGGAACTCTGGTTCCCAGGGCAGGAGCTATGGTTCTAAGGTTCAGCGTCTGCCTCTTCCGGAGAGGCTCTGGGTGTCTCAAAAAACAAAAGCAAAAAGAAACTTACCCAATGTCAAAGACGAGTGGGAAAACGAGGTCACCACCGGCCCAGAGCCCTGGGCTAAAAACTCAGAAGTACCTGCTAGCTGCGAGGGTCAGTCAGTTGTCAGCAGTCAGCACAGGGGCAGTGAGCTCCCAGACGAGTGCAGAAGTTAGGGTAGGTAGGTGCTCCTCCTCTAGGCAGAGTGAAGAGGGGACCCAGGGGCCCGCCCAGCCCAGATCCCTCCAATCACAGGAGGCTCTCCGGCCAGGCCCCCACACATGACCAATCAGGGATCCTTCCCCAGGCCCAAGAATGGGGTGAGGGATTAGGAAAGTGGATTCGCAGAACCAAGCACAGATCATCGGTCGTTTGCAAGTATCTTGCTTTCTCTTCTGCAAAATGGGCCACCAACGTCTATAAAGCACTGTGCAACCACAGGCACATCCCCCAAAGCCTGAGTACCTCTAGCTAGGTTGGAGACCTCCCCGCCCCCCCCCCCCCCGCCTCCCCGCCTCCCCGCCTCCCCGCCTCCCCGCCCTCCATTCCGGATTGAGTTCCAAGCCTAGCATGCCCGGAGCCTAGCTGGTCACCCATGGTTCAGAGCCAGCAGCTGATTCACCAGACCAGACCGCGCTGGGACTTCAGTGAGCCTCAGTCCCGAGACTGGAGATGGCATAGATCCAAGAGTGAGGAGGCGGGAAGCGAAGGCGGGAGGTGGGAGGCGGGAGGTTGGAGGCGGGAGGTGGGAGGCGGGTCTAATCTGCTGAAGGTGGGACTCATGGAAAGTGCAGCTGGGAGGGCAGGCCTAGTCCCTGCATTCATGGTGACACAGGGTACCCATAAGGCATTCTTAGCAAGTTAAAAGGCTTTGTACTACCAGGGTCATTTTCCTCACCCAAGAGTGATAAACAAGGAGCACTCCTACGCTGTTGACTGAGACATTCGAGGTCACTCATCTGCTGTGGACCTGGGGTTGTGTCCTGGTGGACCTGAGGTTCTGAGTCCCATGCCCTTCTCACCTCTTCACGGGCTCTCAGAAGTTTTCCGCTGGCCCTTCCACCTTGTCTAAGTGCTACAGACCCTCTCCCTGGGCAGGGTCATTGTCCTACTTGAGGTAAGTCAGAAGACAATACAGAGTCCTGTAACATGCCCATCACTTCCTGACCAAACTCCTTCCAAGGACGCCCCCTACTACCTGTCCTGCCACTCAAACCACCTACGAGGCTCCGCCCCCCTCTTCAGTACACCAGGCTGGCTCTAACCACAACCTTTGCATGGGCTCTGCCTTGAGCAGACTCTTGGATTGTGATAGCAGGCACCTCTGTCTCTTCCCAGCCAGCCAATGTCAGGCTCTGGGTTGCTCAGTCCAAACATGCTGTGCCTCTCCACACAACCCAAGGAGGGGCTCCTCCGTGCCCCTCCGCTCTCAGTTACTGCCCATAGAGGACTACCCATACCCCCTGGTACCCTCTGTCCTCTGTGTATCTGCTCTCCCACCAAACTGTAAGCTCTCTGAGGTCAGGAAACGCCACAGTTGCCTTTCCTGCTTCCTTGTCAAGGCACATAATAGTTGCTCAAAAAGTCCTTCAGGACTCGTGGGGTTTTGCATGCCGTTTACTGTCTCCATGAGTTAGAAAGCTCCTGTTATTAACACACCACACCAGGGAAGCTGTCCCTACCTGCAGCCCTGGGGTGGGGTTCTAATTTTCCTTTATGACCCTCCAATTTCAGTTTTATCCATCGTATGCCACCCACAGGAGTAAGTGATGACCCCGTCCTGCTGGCAATTCCCTAGCACCGAGTGGCATGCTTGCATGTAGAAGGGATGACATCTGTAGGTAGCATGATTAAATGTCAGGATTTGGTGTGCTCTGTGATCTGCAGTTGGAATGGAGTTGGCAGGGGATGGAACCCCCCAAAGGTCAGCCTGGAAGCTGTCAAAACAAGATACAGGGAAATCTGAGGGGATCCATTAATTCTGTTAGAGGCGCTGAGTGGGGGGGGGGCATAAGCAGAGTTTCCTGTAGTGATGGGGGACTGCTATGCTACTTTTCTCATTTACAAAAATGCCCAACAAAAGCAACCTAAGGGAAGAAGAGCTTATTAGTGCTCATGGTTCGAGGGTACGGTCCATTGTAGAGCCGAAGACAGGGTGGCGGGAGCGAGAGGCAGCTGGTCACACCACATCTGCAGTCAGGAAGCAGAGGCTGACGTCTTCTGTGTTCAACTCACTCTCTCCTTTTCCGGGAACACTGATGAACCAGAGCCCATAGCAGGGTGCCACCCACCCACATTTAAGGAAGGCACGGGGGTCTTCATGTAACTCAAATCTAGAAACCCCTTCACAGTTGTGCACAGAGGTCTGTTTCCAGGAGACCCGAATTCCATAAAGTGGACAGTGGAGATCAGCTGCCACAATGAGGTTCATAAAAGACACACAAAATTTTTAGAACACATACTGGAGAGAGGGCCAGCAAGGATGCACAGAGCTAGTCAGAGCGCCAAATGCACACAGCCCTGAGTCTCCAGATTTAACTGGTAGGAAGTGTCACAGATGCAAATGTGGGCTGTTCTTCCCAAAAGCTGACAGAGAGAGGAGCTCAAAGAGCAGAAATGAGTCTGGGCCTCACTGTCTGCTTCACCATTTGCTTTGAACAGCAGAGTGCTTGTCCTAGGTCTGTCCCCACGCTAGCATACCTGCCCCAGGAGCCTGTCCCTACCACTATCCTACCTGCTCAGAAGGGCTACACTTGAGGAACTGACCAAGATGTCAGGGTGCATGTCAAGCTCTTGTCTGTCTTTTGAGCTCCTTGCTGCTATCCTTTGTGGAAAGTAGCTATGACGTGCAACACTACCTGCCAGTTGTGACACTACCTGCCAGTTGTGACACTACCTGCCAGTTGAATGGACCCTAGGGAAGTGATGAGGGGTGAACACTTATTCTCTGAGCTAAACTTTCCCAGGCTGACCTTGAACTGGGAATCTTCCTGTTTCTGCCTCCTAAGTATGGGATTATGGATCCCATCACAGTGCCCAGCTTGGTGAGTTGGTTCTGGGAAACACTGGGAAAAGTGTCAGTGATTGGGGCTGGTACACAGGCGATGGCAGTTAAAAAAGTGTTGAAACCCCTCCTTTAGGGCCCGTGGAGTCTTGTTTCCTCCTGTGAGTATAGGCCGGATATACTGACTTGTTTCTAACAAAGGGAAAATGGCAGAAGCCACATTGTGTGGATTCTGGATTTATGCCTTCACAGACAGACAGAGAAACAGGTTTGAGGTCAGAGAGTGGCAGAGCCAGCCTGTGTCCCAGCCTGTATGGCACTCAGGGAATGACTCCACCATGCCAGCAGTGCCCAGCAGTTCATGGAGTGGCATGCAAGTTCTACACAAACCGTTCTCCAATGCCACACTCCTATGCTTCTTTGTATCTTTCTGTGGGAGCAGGGGATGCTCCCTTTTGCCTTAAACCCACCATCTCTGTTAAGGATGCTGAAGAAGCATCATGGAGGGCACGGGTGGGCTAGCATGACCAGGACGACTGCTGGGGCTCTTTTGCGGGGCCCTGTGACTAGGTCCCTAGGAAGAATGGTGTGAACTGACCAATCTCTGGGCTGAGGGTAAGTGGATGGAGGGAATAGGGGATGGAGGGATGGAGAGTTAGAAGGGGTGAGGGCTAGGGAGTGGGGAAGGGCTGTGGCTTAATCCTAAAGTAGTTAGGAGGGGCTGTCAGGGGCTCCGAGGCTGGAGCACAGGGGAGCAGATGGGCAGAGCAGCTTTTCTTCTGTTGTATAAGCATGATTCAGCTGGTTCTGGAACTCACCGAATAGAGGAAACATTAACCTAGCCAGGGCCATGGCCTTGGGGAGTCAAGGTGAGCAGGGTAAGTGACCCAAACTTTGTTTTGTTTTGTGGAGACAGGGTCTCAGCGTGTACTCCCAGGCTGGCCTAGACCTTGAGACTGATTCCTTAGCTCAGCTTCCTGAGGGTGGGCTTGCAGGTGGGCATCACCAAACCCAGCTACAAACGTTCTTTTGGGGCAGAGTTCTCCTATTTTGGGCCATCCTTTCTATCCAGAAATCCTACCTCATGAGACACATATGACACCCTACTCCTTTTTCCAGAGGTCACAGTGGCCACTGTATTTCCCCTGGGAAGAGCACACAATGTGTGCTTTTTGACATAGAAGGTAAAAGCAGATATTGATGTTAGACCCTACTGTAGTTTCACCTTGACCCAGAGCCCATGTCACCTGAAACCACAGTGTCACTCTTCCAGGAGAGATGAGGTGTGATCTGGAGTTCAGGGCCCTCCTCATACCATACCTCTGCAGCTTTGGGTAGAGCCTGTGGGCATTGTCAGGTCAAACCCTGATATCTCAGTGCGCAGGAGAGCAGGCCTGCAGATGACCTCCATGGGCTGACACAGAGAGAGGCAGGTGCTGCCTCCCCACCTCAGGGGAACGATGATAAGGGGTACACAGCAGCAGTCAAAGGAGACAGGATCGCTAAGAAAGCCTAGATTGCAGGTTTGGCCAGTGAACTGGATCAGGAAGAAATGAGGACTCCCAGCCAGGGAACAGAGAGAAAGGTTCAAGCAGGGAGGGGCGGGGTCAGCTGGGAGGGATGAAGCCCAACTCACGAGGCAGCAGTGGAGAAGCTGGAAAGGTCAGGGGTCACCAGCAGCTGTGTCACTGGACACTGTCCCAGTGGTAACCAGATCTTATGATTTTGTAAGACAATCCTCGCAAAGCATTTTGGTAACTAACAGATTCTCAATTGCCATTTCTTTTTATAAAAAAAATTTCAAGAGATATAACTTAGACTTTAAAAAGGAGGAAAATCAGTCCGGTGATGACATGGATGAGTTTTGAGTTTGTTGTATGGAATGAGGTTAAGTCATACTAACTGAAATACAGTGGAATATGCCAGAATCAAAAGGACCTGGTGATTCCTCATAGGTGAGGTCCCTAGAGCAATCAGAAGGGAATGTGGGAGGAGCTTGGGGTCATGTTTAAAGTGGGTCGCTTTATTTGGGAAACAGAAAAGCCTTGGTGATGGGTAGAGCAGGATGGGGGGTGGCAGATATGGAGGGTGAGGGAGGGATGACGGAGGGTGAGGGAGGGG
>NW_021623879.1:27192-27667 GCF_004785775.1 Grammomys surdaster
GGGTGAGGGAGGGGGTGATGGTGGGTGAGGGAGGGTGAGGGAGGGGGTGATGGAGTGTCAGGGGATGACTACACAATAGTGGACTCATCGAGTGTGATAGAACTAGAGGCATGGAAATGGCTGCTGTAGAAGCAGGAGAATTAGGATTTCAAGGTCATTCTCGGTTTCCTAGAGAGTTCAAGGGTAGCCTGAGCTACAAGAGACTCACAAAACAAAACGAAAGTTGAAAAGACGATCTCCACTGAACATCACCTTAATTTCATTCATCAATCAATCAAACAAACAAAAACAAACCATTTGGCATTAAAATCTAAAAAGCATGAAGGATCCATCTGACCTTGTATCCCTCCCTTGGAGCAGACACAGTAGAGAGCCCATGCAGGAGAAGAGGCAGGGACCTCGAAAGTAGGGACAAGAAATAGCAGCAGCACAGGAGCCCAGGACAGCACCCCACCCCAGAGTTGTAATCCACAGA
>NW_021623879.1:27767-35903 GCF_004785775.1 Grammomys surdaster
TGGAGCATTAGTAGCTCCCAGAGGACAGCATGTAGGGCGGCCACAGTCAAGTGACTCAGTAACCATGGGGGATACCTCAGCTCCCTCCTGTTCTGCTATAGGGTGTGGTCAAGGCTTGGTCCTCCGAGTGGCATCATTGGGAGTGGGAGCCTTTGTGAGGTGGACCCTTGTGGAAAGTCTAGATGACTGTGGGACCCCGGTGCCCATCTCTCCCCTCTGCTCCCTGTCTCATGATGTAAGGTCTTTGTTCTCCTATGCCCCAGACATGCTGTGTTTCCTTTACCAAAGGCCAAGCAAGGGGCCAAGTGATCACTGACTGAAATCTCCAAAGGAATGAGGTTAAATAACCCCTTATCTTTATCAGTCAATTACTTTATTACAGTGATGGCAGCCAGCCTAACAACACACCTCCCTTCTTCTCTCCTCTGATTAGCCAGGACTTTCTGCTGGACTCAGCTGTGGGCGCAGGCCTTGCAGGTCAGTCCCCCCAGCACATGCCCAGGGAGGGCTAGGAATGGACATAGCACAGGGGATGTCCTCAGGGTCAGGAGGGAATCCAACCCCAGTGACACAATGGGGACAGGTCATGTGATGCTGCAAGGACAGGCACGAGGTAGAGTTAGGGACAGAACAAAGTCAACCCCACTCATGAGGCTGAAAGCTCAAGGATGAAGAGGAGATGGTGACAGCATCGAGCCAGCTCCACCCACAAGGCTAGAAGCTCAAGGATAAGGGGCAGGAAGACCTAGACATACTCCTGGCTTGTGGCTCTGTGGCACAGCATTCACCTGGCACTTGATGTGGTTGGGAGGCAGGCTCACCCACTTAGCTCCCCCTTCCTTGTACCCAGGGATTCCCAATGGCTGAATTAGCTGCAAGCCACCTGCTAGGCATAAGACACTGGGCAGCCTAGTCAGCTGAGGTCTGCAGCATGCAGTGTGGGGCAGAGTGAATTCAGGGGTTCTGTGCAGCCAGGTGTGTGAGCAATACAGGAAGCCAGCAGGTCAGGCTGGGGGACAAAGTGGCAGCCTGAGGGCTGGCTGTAGGTCCTCTAGAACCTCACAGAGGGAACTATGTTCCAATGATGGGCAGAGCCAGTGCAGAGTCTGAACAACTTTGAAGGGTCTGAGTTGAGAGAAGAAGGTAAGCAAGGGCATCTGGGAGGGGGGATGGGCTTAAGGAGGGAATGTACTGAGAAGGTAAAGTTAGAGGTACAAGAAAAGAAAGAACTTGTAGTCTCTTCAGCTCCTGGGAAGGGTGGATGTTGTTGGCGGAGGCATCCACAAACAGATTCGGGAATAGTCTTCCTGACTCCTTAAATAGGAGAGCAGGAGAGAAAGGATGAGTGGGTAGAGGATAAATAAATGGGGGCACTTAAAGAAGGATACACACACACACACACACACACACACGTGCACACGCACACCCGAGTGCCTATAGATGAATGGGTACATGAATGAACAGACAATCAATTAGCACAAGTAGCCTAGCTTGCTTTCTATTGCTGTGATAAAATACCATGATTGAAAGCAAGTTGGGGAGGACAGGGTTTATTTGGCTTACAGGTCCCAGTCCCAGTCCAGAAGGGAAATCAGAGTGGGATACCAAGGCAGGGACTTGAAGCAGAAGTGGGGGGGGCATTGCTTGTTGGCTTGGTCCCCACGACTTACTCAGCTGTTTCTTATACAATCCCAGACAATCTGCCCCAGTTAGCACTGCCTGCCACAGGCCAATCTGATGGAGGCATTTCTTCAACTGAGATTCCTGTTCCCAAATGACTCTAGCTTATGTCAACTTGTCTAAATGAATAATAAATGAATAAATGAATAGATAAAATAATTAGAACTGGAATAAAGAGAAAGGTAGGGAGGATGAGTGTAAGAATGGATGTGAAGACGAGTGACTCCATAGATGGATGGGTGGATGGAAGGGGAGAAGGGCCGGAGGAGATGAAGAGGAGGAAGACTACAGGGATGGCTGTGTGGTGGCTGGATCTGTGGGTGGGGAGGTGGATGAATGGTAGGTTTCCTTTCTCTGTATTTCTTGTTGATACAAGATGGATGATCCTACCACATGGCTTCTCTGTCCTATCTAAAGAACAAAGAGAGAGCGTCTTGGTTGAGCTCATCTGCTGAAGTGAGACAGCAAAATTCCAGGGGCAGCAGTGGATGACAATATCAATGCTGGATGAGGTACTTGGTCCTCGAGGCTGACATGGGCTGTACTGGGACAAAGGGATTAGACTTTGAGAACACAAGGACAGATAGTGGGAGGCAGGGGGCTGGACTGGAAGAGTAACGACTGCAGGAGACAAAGTAGGCAGTTTAGTACAACATAGCCAAGGAGCTGGTTCAACCTCTGAGAGTCTGACCCTGAGTGGTTTATTCTATGCATATTTAAGCACAGCACAATTGGGTGAAAAATTATCTTGTGATAATTAACTCAATCCTGTGTGCACAATAAAACTCAAGACATGATTACATTGAAAATCGTGTAAAATATGTGCGACACCTTCTGTAAAGATGGGTTCTGTAGATTGACAGGGTCACAATAAGGGTCTGGGAGATGATCCAGTGTGGTCTCAGCCACACAGATAGTACAAAGGTCACCAGGCTATTAACCACATCTGCTTCCAGCCTTCTGAGCAGACAATGGGTTATGCATTTCCCTTTGAAGGAGGGAAATGTGTTTAACATTCCTGGTTTCCTTAGAGCAGTGGTTCTCAACCTTCCTAATCCTGCAACCCTTTAATACAGTTCCTCACGTTGTGGTGATCCCCAACCATAAAATTATTTTTATTGCTACTTCATAACTGTAATTTTGCTATTGATATGAATCATAATGTAAATATTATTTTAGAGATAAAGGTTCGCCAGAGAGGTCAAAATCCACAGGTTGAGAACTACTGCCCTAATGCTTATCTGTGAGCATAAGAACCTCCATGTTTCCCATGCAGTGGTGACAATCCTGAGAGGTCACAAGGAGATATGCAGGTGAGGGCTTTTTGAGGCTAATGGCAAAGGGCACACATTTGCATTTTGCATTCTCAACAATTGATGTTTGCCTGCTCCTGGACTAGCAACCACATCTGCCTTCACTTCAGTCTTTAGCTTTATTTTTAGAATATATTGTTCTACACTGTATAACTTATGCTGCTGTTTGACGGTGAATATCCCCCATAGGCTTGTGTGTTTGACCATTTGGTCCCCAGCAGGTGGCGCCGTTTTGGAAGGCTGTGGAACCTTTAGAAGCTGAAGCCTTCCTGGAGGAAATAGGTGACTGGGAGCAAGGGCTTGAGGTTGTATAGCCCTGTCCCACTTCCTGTTCACTCTCTGTTTCCTAAGTGTGTGCACAATGTGATCAGCCACCTTACGCCTCATCTTCCAGGTCTCCTCCTCCATGATCCACCATAACCCTTAAACCAGGAGCCAAAACAAACCTCTTAAGTTGTTTCCATTGAGTGTTTTGTCACAGCAGTACAAAAAGTAACTGATATACCACACTATTTAGACAGAGCTTAGGTATTCTGCCCCAAATAAACAGAGACCCATACAAACTCCTGCGAAGTGGTTTTTGCTAAGAACAGAAATGGGGAGGCCTCCAGCCAAGCCAGAGCCCAATGCTGGGTTTCCAGACCCTGAGAGGAGGGTCTAAAATGAGGGGAGAGGCTGGAAGTGTGAGTTCAGTGTCACATTTCTGAAACTTTTTAAAGTTAATATGAGGGCTGGTGAGATGGCGCCATAGGTAAGTGTTTCTCATGCAAGCCTAGCAAGCTGACTCAAATCCCCGAAGGCCACAGATAAAAGCTAACCACTGCACTGCATGTCTGCGAGGCCAGCACTCCTACAGTGAGAAGGGCGGTGGAGGCTGAAGAATCATCAGGAAGCTGCTGGTCTAGTTAGCCTGAAGACCCTACATCAAAACGAGGTGGAAGGGGAGAACAGATCCACAAAAGTTGTCCTCTGGCCTCCGTGCCCCACCACAGCATGTGCGTGCCCACACTCACACACATAGGTGAAGGTCCGGAGAGTTGTACTTCATTGCAGATTCATGTGCGAGCCTTTGCTTCTTAAGAGGGCCCTGACCTGTAGCCATCTCAGTTTTCCTTCCAGACCGTTCTCGTAAGATCTAGAAGCCTTATTTAGCTGGCAGTGACGCGTGTGGCCACTTGTGGGTTTTGCCCTGTGTACTAGTCAGTTCCAATCAGGCCTGTTGGGGAGGAGATGGACCAGCCTGTGGAGAGTCACCTTGCTTTACTGGAGACCTTCGCTGCACAGTGGTTATCCCCATGGTCTGGCTTAGGGACACTGTACTAGTCAGCTTCCAGCCCCTGCAGGTTCAGAGGCTCTGCCTCAGCCTAGGGGCTAGCCTGATGCCCCAGTAAGAGGTCAGTTGGCAGAGGGGAAAGGTCTCCACAGTCAAGGCAGTCTTTGACTATGAGAGATGGAGCAGGAAAACAGGTAGGACTTCCCAGGCCCTGGACATGTAGACTCATTTCGAATGATTCCCCAGAAGTTTCCACGGGATGAAGAGCCAGCCACAGGGTCCACTGCTATGGGGCAGGCTGCTTTCTCGGCTCCAGCTTCAGTATCTTCCACAGTCTATTCCCAGGTCCCAGGCTCTCTCTCCAGGGTGCTGCGACAAGCCTCACGGTTTCACCCTCTCAGTTACTTGTCATTCATGAAGATGACTGCCCCCAGACCCTTTCCATGAGTGCCATTCATCCTTCAGGCCCTTCCTCACAGTGGCTTTCCTAACTGTTCCTCTCAAAGTACATGTCCCTTTCCTTTGCTAGTCTGTGTTCAGGCCCATCCGCCATCTCTGACTGGATGAGCAAACCCACCCTACAGGTAGAGCTGGCTCCTTCTGCCCACCCCATCTTCCACAGAAATGAGAGCTGCTGAAAGGGACTGGCCAGCTTGTCATGGGACTGATCCCATACCGAGCTGTTATTTAGATAGAGGCCTCCAGATAGATGCCAGCCACGGTCTGAATGAGGTCCTATTGGACAGTCCACTCAGCCATCTCTGCTTGGACTTGTCCCAGAGCTACAGGGCTGGTGATTCAGTGCCCTTTATGTCCTGTATTATCCTAACCACTGGAGCTCCACAGGCCTGCGCTGTCTCTTCCTTGAGTCCCGTGAGGCATTAACATATTTATTCTGTATGTGGGGTAGCGGTGGGGGAGACATTTGAAACCCCAAGTGCCCAACTGCATTCCCACATCTCCCTGGAAACCCTTCTCTTTTGTTCTCCATATTCTGCCAGCAGCTCTGAGGATGTCCCTTCAGGGCTGAAGCATTTAAGAAGTCAGGGGCAATGTCGAGAATTCTTTTAACTCCCTCTCTCCAATGAGCAGATGGTGGAATCACAGGGTATTGCAGCGGGTGATCCCTTGCTTGGAAGGGCACTGTCCTGGAAAGCCAGGACCTGAGGCAGATTTAGAGGAGGTGGGAAACATGCCCCTGAGATGGAGAATTCCTGGGTTATGTCACTCAGTCTGTTCTGGCCTCTCCTGACTGAGAGAACCTGGATATAGGGCCGGATTCAAGAAGCCAGGCAGACAACTCTTCAAACTTCTACTTCTCTTCAGCAAAGGGAGCTCGAAGGAGAACAAAGGCATCCAAGGAGGCACAAAGAGAGGGAGTTCCTGTGTGTCCTGTGGCTGTTTATGAGCTGCCTGATTCATCATTTACCCTCCTGTGGCAGATCCCAGAAAGGAATATTTGTCAGTTCACCTCGGTCTCCATGTCACCACTGCCTGTCTGCAAGAAGATGAACTCAGTCCTTCTGCAGATAGATACATGACCCCAGACAGCCCTCTGGGTCCCAGCAACTTGAAATGCTCCCACTTGTACCCAATCCTGAAGACTTGCAGGCAGGATCCAGTCAGGTATGGGCAGGGCAACCTACCCCGGGTAGGTCCTGTTGGCCTGGGAAGCTGGGACTCAGCTGAGAAGGGAGGAAGGAAGAGCAGAGCGGCAGGCTCTGGCTTTCAACCCGGGTTAGGCTCTGGTAGCCTGTGTTGAACAACCACTAGTGTGTATCACTGCATATCAAAGCCCACAAGGCTCTCCTGTCTAAGGTGGTTCCAGGAAGGGTAACTATGGGAGTGGAGCACACTCCCTGTGTGGGAATCTATAGGTTCCCCCTGGAACCCATGCTGTGGGCTTATGGAGTGTCATTACTGCTCAGATGGCACAAGCCCAGCGAAGTCACCCTTCCATGAAACACTGCTCCCAGGCACAAAACTGGTAATTGGTGTAGGAAGTTAGTTCCCCATGAGTGTGGGCACCTGAGAGGATCACTCCTGTTGTCACTATCACCACGCTGTGGCAGAAAGGCCATCGAACTCAGCCACCATTGAAACAAGCCACCAGCTTGGAAGCAGTGGGCCTCCTGTATTCCACAGGCTTAGTGCAGAGGGGCAGGCTGTACCCAGACATGTGTACTCAGCATCAGGATAGGGCAGCCCTGCTTTGAATTTGAAGAGACAGCGAAGAATATAGTTTTGAAAAATGCACCTGTACTGGCTGGTTTGTGTGTTAACTTGTCACAAGCTGGAATTATTACAGAAAAACGAGCCTCCCTTGAGGAAATGCCTCCATGAGATCCCACTGTAAAGCATTTTTTCAGTTAGTGATCAAGGGTGGGAGGGCCCAGGCCACTGTGGGTGGTGCTATCCCTGGGCTGATAGTCCTGGGTTCAATAAGAAAGCAGGCTGAGCAAGCCAGGGGAAGCAATCCAGTAAGTAGCATCCCTCCATGGCTTCTGCATCAGCTCCTGCCTCCAAGTTCCTGGCCTGTGTGAGTTCCTGTCCTGACTTCCTTTGGTGATGAACAGCAATGTGGAAGTGTAAGCTGTATAAGCCCTCTCCTCCCCAACTTCCTTCTGAGTCATGATGGTTTTTTTGTCCAGGAATAGAAACCCTGACTAAGACAGCACCTAAAGGAACTTATATAGCCAGATCTGGTTAAGGAACCAAATATTATTGGAGCCGTAAATACAAGGCAGAGGGGGCCAGATGGGGCTGTACTTTTAACAGGTGTCAGGAGAGCACGACAGAGTGGGAGATCAGCAGAATGCTAACGGGAGATCAGCAGAATGCTAACGGGAGATCAGGCCCAAATGCCCTGGGGACGAGGCAATCTTCGGGAAGGGTGCGCCTGTGTAGAGGTCACTCTGGTGAAAGGGGACGTTGGGAAGGACATACCTATGGAGGTATACAGCAACCAAGGCAAGGATAGCCTTGGGGAAGCAAGCACAGTGACAGTAAGCTTCAAGGGAGCGTTTGCCTGGAAAGCTCCAGAACAGCACGGAGGACACAGGGTGGCAGACAGCATGGGCTTCATGGGAGCTATGATGCACTGAGTCCTGTCCAGGTGAGTGTGAAGTACGGAGTCCTCCTTCCTTCCCTTCAGTCGTATGGTTGTCACCATCTGTTCTGGCCTTCTGCAGAGAGCGAATGCTCAGCCCCACCCCACAGAGCCCTGTGCCTCTGTCTCCTCTCACTGGTGCTCTGTGAGCTCCTCTCAGTTAGCTCTCTGGGCTCACTCAGAGTGACTCTCCTCAGGGAGACAAGTAGCCTCTGCTCCTTTGTCATCCACTGGGTACCTGCCTCCTCCCTGCAACCTGCAGCCTGTAAGAATCCTGGTATTACCAAGCACTGCGGTGAACAGCTTTAATTCCAGCACTTGGGAGGTGGAGTTTGAGGCCAGCCAGGACTTCATAGTGAGATCATATCACAGAATAATAAAAGGTAAGAAAATAGGAATCGTGCCTGTTAATGACGTGTTCCAACTTCTTGAGGCAGGGTGCTGGCTCCTGGAACAGTAGCAAACACACAGGGATGTTTAGTGAGCACCCAGCTCTAACATATCTCCAGGTGTCTGTGCCTGTGAGAGGACTGTGTACAGGGGACCAACACAGGCCTACCTGCTCTCTCTTTGTTCTTCCTGTAAGTTCCGGGGGTGGGGAGAAAAGGAATCCTCTCTGCCTCCTGCCTCTCTGCTTCCTGCCTCTCTGCCTCTCAGCCCCTCAGCCTCCTGCCTCTCCGCTTCCTGCCTCTCTGCCTCTCAGCCCTCAGCCTCCTGCCTCTCTGCCTCTCTGCCTCTCTGCCTCTCTGCCTCTCTGCCTC
>NW_021623880.1:0-2550 GCF_004785775.1 Grammomys surdaster
CCTCTCTGCCTCTCTGCCTCTCTGCCTCTCTGCCTCTCTGCCTCTCTATCCCCTGCTTCCTGCATACTGTACAGTCTCAGATGTTCAGAGGTCTCTTATCATTGCCTAGCCCCCTTCAGCCCATCCTGGCACATCCTGCATGTCATAGTCCTGAAAAGCTGACTGGGACGGTGCAGGAACTGAGAATGGGAAGACATATACAAAAACGCTGGGATCGAGTGGGCTGTGCTTGCTTCCATGGAGCCTAGGGAAGCAGGATCCGGTAGTTTTGTAAGGAGGTCTCTGTTGGGGAGCAGTCTCAGGTGGCAATCCTGGGGTAGGAAGCTGCAGCTGCTCATTTCTGCACCCAGTAGTCAATAATTTGTAATTCTTGGACCAGAGGGAGACTTTGCAATTCCTCAGAGCCTCGCTTGGGGAAGGCTTTGCCACTCTGCTGGATCTGAGGCAATGGGTCCTTGATATGGCTCTGCCCATGTCGGCAACACACACTCAGGAGTTCACACATACCCACCCCTCGCTACAAACCCATTGCCTGGCTCCTCTCCATCCTTAAAAAAAAAAAATCCCTTCTTTTATTTTGTCTCGAATCTTACCTCCTCTGCCACCTTGTTTCAAAACTCTAACATTCTTTTCCCCTTGGCTTTGGGGAGAAGACCCAAAGTCAGGCCACTGTAATTTGTACATGCTAAGTACAATGGAGGTTTTTCCTAGAGACAAGTGGCGCCTGTAAATATCGTCTCCTTTCCAAAGGCTGAGGTACCTTTGCCTTGGCCAATGTCACATGATTTATTAACATCTGTAGAGAAAGGGGTGGTTAGAAACCCTTGCCAGGCCAGTCAGGACTATGCTACCCCAGGGCTGCTAGCTTCTCCTGGGAGGTCATCAGCCAGTGTGGGCTGGGCACTCAGAGTGTACAGGCTTGGCAGAGCTGCCCATTGTCAGCTTGCTCTCATGAGCAGAACTGAGGCAACTCGCTCGCTTGGCATCTCCATGGTTCTCCACTGTTGCTGCCATTGGCATGCACTTGAAAGTCTCCTTTACAGACTCACCAAACCAGCCACCTCCGCTGCCATTTTATACCAAGCGCACTGTGCAGTGAGGTTGTGGTGGCAAAGGAGAACATGTCCAGTCCTGCAAAACCAGTACCACATTTTCAACTTTGCTGGGAATTTCCCAATACACAAGGTCTACTGATGAGCTCACTATCTCTCAGCCTCCCTGGAGGGTTATACCAGGAGCTGGATGTTCCTACAGAGTTGATGCTGTTTCCAGACATTCGTGTTATCATGGCTTAAGAAGGATCTATACTCATCTGGTTCAAAGAGTGGTGGCTGACACACAAGCAACCCCTGTATGTACTGATGCCCCACCAATGTTCTTGGCTCTTATTGTGACTTGGGCGCGTCTGCTGCTTCTCTAAGGGAGGGTTTTACATCTCTGCTCTGAGGACACCAGCTCTGGGCCAGTGGGTTGTGGCTTTGTGCAGTTTCTCTAGGTGTCTACTCCTGCTTTTTAAACATGGTAATCCAAGCCTGTTTGGGGGCTGTGTATATTTGCTTGCTTATGTGGTGGCAGTCAAAGGCTGCTGGGGCTGTCGGCTAACTGGAACCAGCTGGATGCCTTGAGGTGTCTGAGCTACTATCACTAGGAACCTCAGCAAACTCCTGGCTGAGACACTGTTGGGTGACCCAGGCAGGAGCTATGACCTCTTATATCCTGGCCTCAGAATGGCATTTCTGTCTTAATCCCTTGGCACTGCAAGTCAATAAGGCTGGGACTAAGAAGCAAGATAGGAGGAGCTGGGGACATGGAGAGGGAGCAGCACCAGAGGAGATGCTGGTGTTGAAATATCACAGTGTGCATGTGTAATAGCTACACGCTCACTAAAAATAAAGGCAAGATGATAAGAAGACATGGAGACTCGTTTTAGATGTCTTAACAGATGGCAGTCACTAACACAGTCACAACACTCCGCCATGCTGTTCACTTTATTGCCGTGATTTGGAACCAGACCTGCAGTGTGGTAGAGGTCAGGCCCATGCGTGTTTGGCTTTCATAAAGTCTTGGCTAGGTCTTGCTTTTTAAAATAATTTCATCGCCAAAAAACTTTTCCATTTTAAATCCTAGTCTCCCTTAAACTCACAATTCCCATCAAACAAGGGTCTTCTGAGAACGCTTTTTAAGGCTCCGTTGGCTTGGTTGTGCCCTTTGTTCTTTCGCAGCCAGGCCAGAGGCATTTCTGGAAATGGCCAAATCACTTACTAGGACGTTGGAGAAAGATAGGAAGGGGCATCCTGCCTCAGGCAGAGCACCCTGTCAGGTGAGGTAGAGTGGGTGCACTCAGCAGTACTGGCCACTAGAGGGAGCCCTGGGCTCGCCACCAGGTACTGTGTGCTGCGGGCCTGGGCAGCTGAGGATTCTAATTCAGTGTGCTTTGTGGCAGCTGGGGCATTGAGCCAGGCTGCTTAGATTCACTGCACCCCAATCCTTATCCATTACAAAGAGGGGGGATTAAGGGGGAGGGAGGGAGGGAGGGAGGGAGGGAGGGAG
>NW_021623880.1:2650-7397 GCF_004785775.1 Grammomys surdaster
TTAGGCATGGTAGGCAAGCTAAGTGAGAATTTACATTTCATAGCCGAGTCCTCCATTTTATGTACCACAGGTGTAATTAAGACTCCTTTACATAAGATTACTGGGTTTTTGAATTTGTGTGCTTCATTGCTGAACATGGGGAACAATCAACATCACAGCCCACTCCCGTGTTCTTACAATGTCCTCTCGGGTTGGCAGTGAGGCAATGCTTACGCAGACCTCCAAGCCTCCAAACTCCTGATTATCTGGAGTTTCTCTTTTGGCAGCTTAAAAATCTTAGGTCAAGTGGTACCACCTGAATTTCTCAGCATCTTTAGGGGCAGAGGCAGGGGGCAGAATTTGAGGGCAGCCTTGGCTATGAGGATACTGTCTTTCCATGTATTGTAGCAGGATACCTACTGCCATGTCACATCTCCCCTCTTAGCACTTCTGTGGACTTCCCAGTCCTTGTGTTTGGGGGCTGAGTGGGCTACTTACTCCCTCCCCAGTGCCTGGATCCCAGCCTTCAATCTGGGCTCCACACATTGTCCATGTCCATCCTAAACCTTGAGTGGTAGAATCCTACATCCATCTGCACACCTGGTGATGCCACTGGGAGCTCTGATTGGCATCTCAGTTTTAGCCTATTGAGAACATGGCTCTCCATCCTTGTAGCCTTAACTCTGTGGCTCCCACCTTCCCCGTGGCTCCCACCTTCCCTGTTGAGGCAGTATTTGTTCCGTGGTCCTCACGGGGGTAGAGGCCATTTTCGACCTGGCACTAGTTTCTTCTGCATAGCTCCCTGTTCCACACACAGCTTACGCTATGTGCTATGGTAACTGATGTCCCCAAATCCCAGAGACTCAGAACAAATGTTTCCATCTGCTCATAATTATGTGGCTCTCAGCGCAGCTGGGTCTCTTCCATGTCTTCTTTATGCCAGAGGCAACTCTGAAGCATCAGTCCCAACCAAGCTGGCAGGTCATGGCTGGAGGGAAGAGCAGCGACAACCCCGCCAGCCCCTTAGGGTTGAGCTTCCTCTGTGACAGTGAAGACCCAGCCCAGGTGGGCAGCTGGCTTCTTATGAACTACTGGGGACAACACGACCTACCTCAGCTCTTCATAGATGTGTGTGTAATGTTGACAAAACAGTCGCCGGCCACAGCAGCTTCTCTAGGGATTTAGGGTACACATGACTTATGAGGATCCAAAAGAAGAGCCATCAAGGGGTGCTGTCTTAGTTACTTTTACATTGTTGTGACAAGACACCGTACCAAGGCAACTCATGGAAGGAAGGTGTTGTTGGCAGAGGGCAAGTTCATGACCACTGTGCAGAAAACATGGAAGTAGGCAGGCAGGCATGATGCTGGAGCAGTAGCTGAGAGCATACATGTTGAGACAACAACCATAAGACAGACAGACAGACAGACAGAGCTAACTGGGACTAGTGTGCAGTTTTTGAAACTTAAAAGTCTACCCTGTGACAAATATCTTCCAACAAGGTCACACCTCTTAATCTTTCCCAAATAGTTCCACCAACTGGCGATCAAACATTCAAGCACATGAGCCTATTGAGAGGCCATTCTCATTTAAAATCACACAAATGTAAGTACACATCTGGAAAATATCAAAAAAGGGCTGGAGAGATGGCTCAGTGGTTAGGAGCACTTACCATTTTTGCAGTGGACCCGGGCTTGATTCCCAAGATGCACATGATAGCTCACAACTGTCTGTAACTATAATCCCAGGGGATCTAAGACCTTTGTCTGGCCTCTGTAGGTACCTGGCACTCACAAGATACACTGACATATATGCAGACAAACACCCATATATATTAAAGAAAAATTAGAAAACGAGGACCACATGACCTGTAGCCCAGGCAAGTCCCTAGGAGGCGAGGCTGAAGACACAGCTATGGTGGAAGAAAGGGGTCATAACAGACATGCCCATAAAAGTTCACCTTGAATTCCTACCAACAAAATCTTCATTTAAAGTCCAGGATACACCACAGAGCACCACAGCTGTGCGTAGCTCTCTAGGCTTCTAGGACAGGCTGCTATGTTTAAAAAGAAAACAATGAAAATTCCAGATTTTTCTTGCATGAAAAGAGCAGAGAGTAGAATACATATTCCCATTCATTCCAGTTTGTATTGCTTTAATAATGTGAGAATCACAAACCCCATACATGTTCCTCTGCTGGCACAGGAGGGGGCAAGGTAGAAGGGGCTGTGACATTTTCAAAGCTTTTTTTTTTTTAGCATCTTGAGTTTTGAACCGTGTGAATGTATTACTTGTTCCCTCACCAGATAAATCAATTATAGAGATAAAGGGACCACGCTGAGCACACCACATCAGACTCTGAGTTTGCAGCAAGAACTGAGTTTGCAGCAAGAACAGCCCCCATGACAGCACACCTCCCCTGCTTTTTTCTGTGGCCCTGCAGAGCAAACCCTCCCTACCCTACATACACACACCTACATACACACGTACACACACATATACATACACACACACTTACACATACACATACATACATACACTTACACACACACACTTACACACACACATACATACACACACACTTACACACACACATATACACACACATACATGCCTACACACACTTACACACACACACACACACACACACACACACACACACACACACTTCCAGGGTGGGATGACTGAGCTGAGATCACCAGCCCCACAGATCTTGGCAGGACCAAGCAGCCAAGCAGCAGGTCTAATTTGTATGGCAGAGGCACTCTGCTTGCTGGCCATAGTCCTGGCAATGGCAACTCTCCCAGGAAAGCAAAGAACAAGGAGCTTTGTCCTGTCACAAAATGGGGACACAAAGGCCCGGAAACATGGGCTGACTATAAGGAGGGGGGCACCTATGTGGCCATTTGGGCTGCTGGGGGACCCCTGCCTGGGGACCCCTTCCTGTTACCAAGAATCCTATGGCCTCTCACCTCCCTGGACCCTGGACCACAAGCCCCAGGGTGCAGAGAGCTCTTGCTTTGCAGCCAAGTGCACACAGTCTTGACTAAAAAGACCTGTCTCCAAGGAAATGGGCTTTCCTGTCCATGGGTCCCAATGTCTAAAGAGGACAGAAGGGATATGTCTTGTGGTTCTGGAAGGATCCCTACAGTATTGTCACCACTTACAATCATGAGAGTGCAGAGGAGGGGCTAGGTGTCACCATCTCCCACCCAGAAACTGAGTTTCAAAACTTGGTGATGTGTGAGACTTGCACACACATTTTCTGTCATGGCTGGGTGGAGAAATCAAACACAAACGGCCCTGCTACCCTCTTGCCCAGTCCCTTGCCACACTCTGCCACTTCCAGCTCATTCTGACACCCGAGGACTACAGGCTGGAGCAGAGGATGCATATTCTTTGGGTGTGGCTATCGCGCCAATCTCTGTTTACTTACCCACTGCAAAGGTAACTCAGACATCTGCCCTTCCTGTGCCCAGGGCCACTTGTCTGGCCGCTAGCACTAATGCCACAAGACAATCCCCTTAAGCCCCCATGCTCTGTGCTGCACACACCTCTTCAGAGCCATTCTAGGAGTCTGTGACACCAGCACCATGTCCTTACCATGCCCCAGTGACCGCCTTACCCCTTTACCTGTATGTTTGGCAGTCCGGTTTGTTTATTTAGCTAGCTGATTTTGGATCTTTTAAGAGAGGGTTTTGCTGTGTAGGCAGGCTGGTTCACCTGATCAGCCTCCTGAGCACTGTGATATAAGGCATATGACGTGGCACTTGTCTGGGTTAGAAGTCCTTCCTGTGATCTGTGACAATTTGTTTTTAAATTTTGTATTTAGATTATTCACATATAAAGTTATTGTTGATGATGGCATACATGGTGGTACATGCCTTTAATCCTGGCAGTTGGGGGACAGAGGCAGGTAGAACTCTGAGAGTTTCCAGCCAGCCTAGTCTACACCGTGAGTTCTAGGACAGCCAGGAATGTATCATTAGATGCTGTCTCAAAGAAAAAGTTATTATAATATAATTGAGTCAACTCTGCTGCCTATTACACTCACTCTCTTTACTTTTCCTGCTTTTTTTCCAATCAGTTTATATTATATATAATAGATGATTTATACATTACATTTGTAATTATTGTTATTATTTTTTAAAGATTTATTTATTTTATTGTGATTACACTGTAGCTGTCTTCAGACACACCAGAAGAGGGCATCAGTTCCCATTACAGATGGTTGTGAGCCACCATGTGGTTGCTGGGAATTGAACTCAGGACCTCTGGAAGAGCAGTCAGTGCTCTTAACCACAGAGCCATCTCTCCAGCCCCCACATTTATAATTATTTATAATTTAGTGTTATATTTGTCCATTACCTCTTCTTACACAGCACATCCACATTTTCTTAATTTAGTGACTGTTCCAGAATTTGCACAATATACATTTGCAACTATTTTAAAGGCACCATGCTTTCTTGCAGAGCAAGCAAGACAGGACCCAGGGCCTGTGTGCACCAGGCAAGGGCTCTCTTGCAGAGCTGCCCCAACCCCGAAGCTCCACAGTTCCTCCCTCCAGCCTGCACCCGTGACAACTCCCCAGTATCTCACCTACGCACACCCTGTGCTCACAGAACCAGTAATGCTGTCACCCTTGTGAACAAGTGGTCATTTATCAGCTCAGTGGGGACCATGACAATTAAACTTACAGTCCACCTTCATCCAATCCTCCATAACCTTATGATTTCCCTCCTAGAACTTTTACCCCCCTTCCTCTCCC
>NW_021623880.1:7797-26672 GCF_004785775.1 Grammomys surdaster
CTGGGTGCTGGCAGCCAGACCTAGGCCCTCTGAGAGAGCAGCACGTGCATTTAACCTCTAAGCCATCTCTACAGCCCTCACAGTTAACCTTTCCAGCAGGATGTGTCTGACAGAATCTTTCTCCTTCACTTCTAAAAAATAATTTTGTTTTATGTACAATTCAAGTCACTGGCTTTGCTTTCAAGTATTTTAAATTTTTATTTAAAAATTATTTAAATTTTTTTAAAAAAATGTTTTACTTAAAGATTTATTTTTTTAAATTATGTGTATGTTGTCTGCATCTGTGGGAGTTTATACCACTCAAGCACAGTGGAGCAATGTGGAGGGCAGATAAGGGCATTAGTACCCCCTGGTGCTAGAACTTCAGGCAGTTGGGAGAGGCCAGACATGGCTGCTGGGAACCAAACCTCTGGAAGAACCAGTCAGGTCTTAACCACTGAGCCATCTGGCCATCTTGCCAGCCCCTACCCCCACTCTCTCCTTGCTCACTCCATCTCTGGTGGAAAAAATCAAAGGTTACTCCCCTTGTGAAGTAGCTTCTTCAGAGTCTTTCTAGATTTTCTCTCTGATTCTCTGTTAAAATACAAAGTGGCCACACCGGTGAGATTTGGTATTCACCCATTGGTGTCTTCTGAGCTTCCCAATCTGGTTCCCTCAGCTGATTTCAGGGAGTTCCAGACACTGGTAACTGGAGCTTTCTCCCCTCTCCCTTGGACACGTGCAGCATGCCCCACCTGGTGGACTTGTTTGAAGCTCCTAGCTGCTATGTTCTTCTCCTCCTCAAACCTGTGTTCTTTTTTCTCTTCAGTTACAGAGCTTCTGTTGACCTTTGACCACCTCCAGTTTATGTTTTACTCATTGGAGACATCCATTTTAAATGTCTTTACATTTTACATTTTTAAAAAAGAATTATTTATTTTATGTATATGAGTACACTGTAGCTGTCTTCAGACACACCAGAAGAGGGCACCAGACCCCATTACAGATTTGAGCCACCATGTGGTTCCTGGGAATTGAACTCAGGACCTCTGGAAGAGCAGTCAGTGCTCTTAACCGCTGAGCCATCTCTCCAGCCCCATGGCTTTACATTTTTATCATCTTGTTTGATGTTAAGATCCTCATCACACTGCCCCTTCTCCTGACTGCCATCTGCTGTCTTCCATAGAAATCTCAACGTATTCAGTCTGGTCTGCCTCCCTGTCCAGTCACCTGAGCCACGACCTTCCTGGGTTCTTTTCTTAATCCTGCAGACTATGCTTTTTCCTTTTAGGATATTTTGAGACTTTGCTGAAAGCCAGACATGAGGTTAACAGGAGTGGAGTTTGTTATTGAATGTTAAGTGAACTTGGCTGGGAACGGATGTGAATGTGCATTTGTTTAATGTCTTAGAGTTTCTATCACTGTGAAGAGACACCATGATCACAGCAACTTTTATAAAAACAAAACATTTAATTGGGACTGGCTTACAGATCAGAGGTTTAGTCTGTTATCATCATGGAGGAAAGCATGCATGCAGGTAGACTTGGTGTTGGAGAGGTAGCTGAGAGTTCTACATCTGGATCTGCTGCAGTAGGAACAGAGTGACACTGGGTCTAACTTGAGTTTCTGAATCCTCAAGCCCATCCCCAGTGACACACTTCCTTCAACAAGGCCACTCCTACTCCAACAAGGCCACACCCCCAATAGTGCCACTCCCTATGAGTCTAAAGGAGGCATTTTCATTCAAACCACCACAATGAGGATGCTGGTACCTTCAAAGTTCTCTCTCTCTCTCTCTCTCTCTCTCTCTCTCTCTCTCTCTTTCTCTCTCTCTCTTTCTCTCTCAACATCTTGACAGTGGTAGCTTGGCTGTCCTGGAACTCACTATGTAGACTAGGTTGGCCTTCAACTCATAGAGATTCCCCCTGCCTCTACCCTCAAATACTGGGATTAAAGGTGTGTGCTACCATACCAGACTCTACTCTGTTCTTTTGATTCTTCTGTCATCTTTGTGTTTCTCTGAGAACTCTTTGCAATTGTGTCTTATTTATTTAGTGTAGCATATGTGTGGGTGCAAAATGTGCCATGTGAGGGGACCAGAGGTCAGTTTGTGGGAGTCTACTCTCTTCTTCTACTGAGTGGATCCTGGGTATAGAACTTAGGTTGTCAAACTTGGCAACAAGCACCTTTATCCACTGAGGCGTCTCATTGGCCCCCAAAGCACTTCTGAAACAGACTCTTTGTCTTGCAGATCTTTCAACTGTAACCCCTGATCCCAGGCTGGAGCCTGCTTAATATGGGGAGAGGATCTGTCTCCTGGGAAGGATATTCTTGGGTTGTGGCCATTAGAGATCTTTCTGAAAAAATTCTACCCTCTCTCCAGCTTAGGTGAAACACAAAGCCAGATTTAGGGGCTGGAAGGCTGGCTTCATTCTGTACCAGACAACAATCTGGCAAAGTCCTGGCAGAATTGGCTTCCATTATGGAGAAGGCACTAGGAGGGTTTATAAATGAGTACTGTTCTCCTCCCTCTGACAGAGACACAAGACCGTGTTTGTTTTGTTGGGACAGGGTCTCTTTTGTAGCCTAGATGCCTTGAGCTTGTATTCAGTCGTAGGCTCCAAAGCCTTGGATGTATAGGCCTTTGCCACCGTGCCAGGCCACAAGGTAAACATTTTTATGGCTCTTCACCATGAAAAACAGTGGGCTTCCTAGACATCAAACTGTGGGAATTTTATCCACAACTGTGACTTGGAGCGTCTCACCTTCAATTCCAGTGAGACACCAGAATGTTATGGAATGCCAATGGTCCACAGCCTCCGCCCCAGCTAAGCTGGTCTTGGCTGTTTTTGCTGGCCCATGGTCTCCACCCTAGGTTTCTATTTCTCTTTCCCAAAACTGCAGTAACAGAATGCTGCAAATCAGGGTGCTGAAAGCAGAAATGCATGTACTTTGCAACCCTTGCGGTCTGGAAGCGGATGGATTGCATGTCTCACTGCTTCTGAGTCATGGAGAGAGAGTCCTTTGCCTCCTCCTGGCTTCTGGGGGATCCTGCATCTTGCCTGGCCTTGGCTTATAGTTGTGACCACCTAGGCTCCACCTCCATTGTAACATGGAAACCCCCCACCCACCCTCAGCTCTGTCCTGTGTCTCTTCTCTGCCCATAAGGACAGCCTTCTTCCTGGGTGGAGAGTCCAGCTCTGCTTCAATGTGGCTTCATCATCAGTAATTTAAGTAATTCTATATCTAGTACTGTTCTTTCCCATAAGGCCATGTGCTGAGGTGCTGGGGACTAGTTCCTTTAGCATAGTCTTTGGGGAGGGGCACTGCTAACTGTGCAGAACTCCTTATCCACTGGTGTCTACAGATTTGCAAGCCATTCCTGACCCTCTTACCTACACCCTCAGTTCTCAGAGAGCTGGACAAAAACTCACTATTGTTCAGTTTTGCTCATTATAAGATACAGGCAATGACTTCTGAAGTCTTTATTCATGGAAGCAGAAGATGGATGGCAATTGTTGAGTTTATAGGAGACAGTGTGATTTAACTCCTTATTTCACAGACTCTTGAGTCCTGGGTGGAATCAGCATGGAAGGCCCCTTATGTTGCACAGGCCACTTCCGCACTTGACACCTGCTATCTGTCATCAATGCTGTATCTTTTATCAAGCTGATGTGTGGCTGGCTGGACTTGGTCCAGCTACTCTGTATATAGCACTGGGTCCCTGCTGTGGTGCTACACACTCTGGCATTTACACATCGTAAGCTAAGCACACAGTGGTAGGGTGTGATGCTCAAGAAAAGGAAATGAGCTAGGTGGTGGCAGCACACACCATTGATCCCAGCACTGGGAAGGCTGAGGTAGGAGGATCTCCAAGTTCAAGGCCAGCCTGGTCTACATCATGAAAGAAACCCTGTCTGAAAAAACAAACAAACATCAACCAAAAAACAACAACAAAAATTATCTTTAAAAATTGTTTCAAAGGTAAAGAAAAATCATGATTATTGCTAAAACCATCTGTATTACAGAAATAATTGTCATATAGACTACAGAAGAGGCTCTCCCTGTATCGTCAAACTGTGCTTATTAACCCACTGTTGTGAACTTTGCCTGACTTTGACAAAGCTAGACTGTGAGAAAAAAGCAAGTCTGGAAGCTAAGAAAGGCAGCCTGTGAGTGACAGCTATCATCAAAGGCAAGATTCCTTAACCTTCCCCTGCTTATTATTCTTCTGCTCAGGTTTTTACACGACCCTAGGAATACAAATACAAAAGAGAGATGTGTAAATCAATCATGCCTGGAATCATATGGAAAACGTGTTTCTTTGCTGCTTTGTTCAACTCTTTGCTGTGCATATGACCTTTCTGTTTATTAAAGATCAAAACCAAGAAGCACACTAATGAGACGGTGAGCTTGTTCACTTTCAGATAATTAACGCCTGGCTGGATATGTGAGGCTGCAGGGTGCAGAGCAATCTTCAGAATTGATTGATATTTGATTTTATAATTACTAGTCCGAGAATGCCACTTTGCATGAACATGGAAAGCAACTTGGCAGAAGTATGTTTGGGGCTGTCTCAGACCTGGATGAAAAATGTCATAATCTCAAGCCAAAATCCACGTAATGAATTTTCATAAACTTGAGTTAGCTACTCAAACAGCCGCTTTAAAAGACAAACACTTGAGGCTGGCGAGGTGACTCAGCCGTTGGGAGCATTGGCTGCTCTTCCCCTTGGTTTGACTCCCAGACTCACTTGGCGGCTCACAACCATCTACAACCTCATTTCCAAGAGATCTGATGCCATCTTTTGGCCACCACAGGCAACGCACACATATGATACACAAACATACATGCAGGCAAAACATTGAGCACATATATAATAAAAATCAATATAAAACAGTCTTTTAAAAATAGCTTTAAATTTTAAAATCTTATTTACTTACATTTGGGGAATAGGTATTCCTTTTCTTTCTTTTTTTTTTTAGAAATTAGATTTATTATTTTTTTTTAAAAAGTTGGAAGTGAAAAACATCATACTCCTAATAATTTAGACCTCGTCAATATATCTCAGTGACTCTGTGTTCTATGTCATCAGGACATCTGGAATAGACATTCTGAAGCTGCAGAGCTTCACATTTGATTCTCATTTTTCTGAAGTGAAAAATTATATATATATATATATTCCCAGTGCCTTGCTTGTAGGCGTCTGCAAAAGGATTCAGTCACTGTGGAAAATAGTTTGATGGTTCATTGCTGTGTAAAACAGTTTGGGATTTTGTCAAAAAGTTAGACAAAGAGCCCTCTATAATCCAGCCAATCCACCTGAAGGTAATGCCCAAGAGAACTGACAACAGAGAAGAGCTTATGCAGCTTAAAGTAGAAGCTACTCCACCCTCCACGGGTCAATCAACAGACAAACAAACCATGGTCCAGGCACACAGAGAACATTTTATAGAGGATGGAGCCTGTATGACATGCCAAATGCTGGGATAAGGGGAAGCAGCTGCCCTGAAGGGCCCACTAAGTGGTTCCATTTCTACCCAAAACAGGTAAACCACAGACACAGGAAGAAATGGAAGTCTCTGAGTGACAGGAGTCAGGTTCAGGAGGGGAAACATTTGGAGCTTACCCTGAATGTCGCTGAGTTACATACTTTATTAAAATGCACAAATAGCATTTTAATGCCCAATATCTAATTAGAAAGACGCTATGTTCTGATAAAGCTGTTTAAGAAGCATCTACTTGTGGGGGCTGGATACTTGGCTCTGGGTTCAATTCCCAGCACCCCCATGATGGTTCATTATCATCTGTAACTCCAGTTCCAAGAGTCTGACATCCTTCTAGCCTCTGAAGGCACTTCACACGCATGATGTATATATATACAACAAGCAGCCAAAACATTCATACACATAAAGTAAAAATAATTCAATCTTTAAAGAAAACTTCTATAGTGAACCAAAAAATTCAAGATGGGAGAGGTAGTGAGGGGGCTCAGCAGGTAAAGACAATGCCTGCACGAATCTGGAGACCACTGTTGAATCCCCAGCACCCACTTAAAGTGACCCCTCCAAAGTTCTCTGACCTTTGCATGTGAGCCATGACACACATGCATCCCCACCCACCCACACTGATAAATAAGAAAATTAATTTAAGCTTAAAGAAAATGTAAGATAGGTAACTATCAGACATTAAATAAATATTAAAAAATGAATACATTTTCCTTTAAAGAAAATCACAGAAGAGTCAGAGAAAACTGCAAAGTTTCAGTGAAGGATACAGAAAACAAACACTTTCTTGAATGGAAAACTTAATAGTATTAAAATTTTAAAGTGTCAACTACTCTAAAATTAATATCATTTTCTTGTCTGTTTGCTTCCAGACAGGGTCTCACAATGTGGCCCTGTTTGGCCTGCGATTCACCATGCAGCTGATGCCAGCCTCACACTGTGGGTAATCTTCCTCTCTCCCCTGCCTCCTCCCGGTGCTGGGGTTACAGGACCATGCCACCCTGCCCAGGTCAGGGCCATGCAATTTCTTTTACCTAATAGAAGATAAAGGGTGTCAGAGTTAAGGTAAGAATGAAGCTCAAACACCAAGAAAAGGCAGGAAATGTTAAGAAAGGGCCAGGGGTGTGGCTTAGTGCACAGTGCATACCCAGCATCTGCTCAGAGTTGGGTCACCAGATCCAAGGCACACAAAAAGGTGACAGAAGAGATCAAGAGGGACAAGGAAATTTGCCTAAGGAAATGAAAGGAAACCAAACTACAGAGGTAGGATAAGGTCATGGTAATTCAATGTAGTTGAGCTGTAGGAGCCAGGAACAGTGATGAATCAACACACACAGAGCACACGGAAGGCACACACAGGATCGCCACTCAGGTAGTAGAAAAGTGAGGAATTAACTGTGATGGCAACCCTACAGACATGTTTCCACACCTCCAATCATCCCTCCTTTTAAGCTACTCCAGTTGTTGTAAACCCATCTGACCCAGCGTTACCTGAGAGCTGGGTCCTCTCTGTGTTCAAGCCCTGTACTTGATTATTACAGTCTGTCTGTTGGTCTAGAACAGTCCCTTCTGGCTTTAAAAAGGGGGGGGGATTGACTTATTTTCTTATAAAATGTCTCACATTCTGATCTGTTTCTCTAAATGGAAACACACACACACACACACTTGCTCTTATAAACTGAAAGTTAGCTATTAAGGATTGAGTTCAGGTGAAGGATTTCTGGCAGGGATACTTCACAGGACTCTGATCTTTTCATGTCCTGGCAGAAGCATGCAATATGTCACTCCACTGATCACACTAGGTGCAGCCACTCAGTTAAGGCGGTGACAGGCAGAACTCTCTCTTTCACAGAGAATACAGTACTCCCTTGGTACACACTGGCAAAGGAGATCTGTGGAGGTTCCAAGACTTCCTAAAATCAACACTCATCAGTGGATACTGCCTTAAAAGTGTAGGGTATTGGGAGCTAGAGAGATGGCTCAGCGGTTAAGAGCACTGACTGCTCTTCCAGCCGTCCTGAGTTCAATTCCCAGCAACCATATGGTGGCTCACGACCATCTGTAATGGGGTCTGGTGCCCTCTTCTGGTGTCTCTGAAGAGAACAATGGTGGTGTACTCATATACATAAAATAAATAAACAAATCTTTACAAAACAAAAGTGTAAGGTGTCCATACAACAAAGCCACGCAGCTATTAAGAAGACTTCAATCAGGGTCTGCGAGCCCTTCATGCTTTGTCAAAGGATCAGAGTTCTGATCCTAGCACCCAGGTCAATGCTCATAAATGCCTGTTTTTCTAGCTCAAGGGATTTAATGCCCCCTTTTGAACTCCATGGCACCTATACACACACATACACTCACACACACACACACATGCACAGACACATACATAGACACACACACACACACACACACACACACACACACACACACACACCAAAGACTGAGCTCACAGGGCCATTTTGTGAAGGCTTTCCTAAGCAGAATAACAAAGCCAGAACCCATTAGTGAAAAGATTGGTAGGTTCCACTGTTTGTTCCATTACCCCAGGAAAGCAAGGATTCAACAGAAGAGAACTAATCAACATGGAAGACATTCCCTGAATAAACGGTAGGAAGCTGGGAGACCATCCTAGCAGACACTGATAAAATATCTGAACAAGCCCAGGTCTCCTTCATACTAACATGAGTCACCCAGGACTATGTACACACAGACAAGGGTGTCTTCAACACCATAGGAGGCATTATGAGAGCCTCATACTGACATCACACACAAAGGTAAGGGGCTGGAACAGGAACAAGCTGGGGAGGGGGGTGTCATGGAACATTATACTAGAAATTCTAGCCAGAGAAAGTAAGCAAGAAGATGAAAGAAAAAGTGTCAGGATATAGCAAAGATAGAATTAAAACAGAAGAAACTAGGGGCTGGAGAGATGGCTCAGCGGTTAAGAGCACTGACTGCTCTTCCAGAGGTCCTGAGTTCAAATCCCAGCAACCACATGGTGGCTCACAACCATCCGTAATGAGATTGGATGCCCTCTTCTGGTGTGTCTGAAGACAGCTACAGTGTACTCATAAATAAAAAAAAAAAAAAAAAAAAAAAAAAAAAAAAAAAAAAAAAAAAAAAACAGAAGAAACTAAAACCAAACTAAGGTAGAAGAAAGAGGCAGCAACTTCTGGGGAACAGTAGTGTGTGTCTTTAATCCCAGCACAGGAAGCAGAGGCAGGAGGATCTCTGTGAGTTGGAGGTCAGCCTGGTCTACAAAGTGAGAGTTTGTCTCAGAAGACGGAAAAGAAGAAAGGGAGGAAGAGGCGGTAAAAAAACTGCATTCACAGATGGCAAGACACTGCCTGGAACCCCCCCAAATTCATAAACCTAATGACCTCACCAGAGTCAGGATACACAAGACTGACATGTAAAATGACATTGTATTTCTAAATATCAAAAATGAAAATCTCATAAATCAGTTAAGAAAACTGGGGAAATCTAACCAAAGGGGATCGTTAGCAGCTCCCTGCTGTGATATCTGATGAAACAAACAACTTTAGGAGGTGAGGGGAGATGGTGGGGTGGGGAGGGCTGGGGAGAGAAGTCAGCTTCTAGTGGATGACAGCATTCTTCACTATAGGCAAGAGGCACAAATGGCCCAAACCCGTCAATGCCGTCAATGGAAGCTGGCCCGCAGGGTCTTTGCACTGCACGGTGGTTACGAGGCTCCCAGAGGGCAGGCAAAGACCAAAGCTAGAAGTGCCACAAGAGGCACAAATGGCCCAAATCCATCCATGGAAGCTGGCCTGGTCTCTGCACTGTATGGCGGTTACAAGGGCAGGTGAAGACCAAAGCCACAAGTCCCCTTGAGGCTCAAGCCTTGGGATTTGCACAAGGTCCTGCTGGCACTTTCTGTGTCACAGGCTGGCCTGACTTCAAACAACAGAGAAATAAATCCCATCCCGTGACAGCAGAGCAGCAAAGTCACATTGTGGATTGGAACAGGCTCTGCTGGTGTCACTTCTCTGACTCTATCTGCACCCCAAGCCGCTTCCTCAAGCTGCACCTCAAGGGAAAAAAAGTTTGCTCATATTCTGTTTTCCCGTTCTATGGAAAGCCTACCCTCAGCCCCCCTTGTGCGTGCCATGATGTCAGGCAGTTCCTCAGAAACATAGCTGTCTGTGCTTTAAGGCTGGTGAGCTTTTCTGATTTCCCTTCAGAGCTGTCAGTTACGGCAGAGTCTTCAGAGCAAAAGTGACTCATTTCCTCATTAAAATCCTTAACAACTCTGGTCTTTCACCAACTTTTTCATTTTCCATGGGTCTTGTAAGTGATAAATGACACACTTCATTTTAAAAATGTTCATAGGCTAGGTGTGGTGGGGCAACCCTTTATTCTCAGTACTCAAGAGGCAGAGGCAGGCAGATCTCTGTGAACCCAAGGCCAGCCTGGTCTACATAATTAGTTCCTGGCCAGCCAGGGCTACATCAAAAGACTCTGTCTATTAAAACAGAACAACTTTTCTTGACTGCTGGTGTGAGGGCAGCCCCATGCAGTAATATTCCTTCTATAACCAGAGAAACGTATAAACATATATATGTACACACACACACACACACACACACACACACACACACACACACACCAGAATGCATCCTAAGACCAGGGGCTATCCTGTGCCTCAACCTCCACATGGTGGGAGGAGAAAAGCCACCACCTGAGCATCTTTGCTTTGTTTTAAATCTCAGTTTCCAAGACCAAACCACTGGGAGAACACAAACCCATCCTTGCCCAAGAGCTCCACTCTCTGAATGAAGGCCCAGTAGGGACACTGCTGACACATAGTTCAAGACTATGCCAGTCTCTGCTATGTGTCAGTCACATACTTCTCATGGAAAGACAGACAGAGCTAGGGTGCAGAGGAAGGGGCTTTTGTCACTGGCCACAAGGCTAGCTCCTTCCCTGCCTTACTCAGAGGCCATGGAAGTACAGATACCCCAACATGACTTGGACAGAAGATGAATCCAGTTCTGCAGAGTGTAGCATGAACTCACCTTCCCCGCCCAACCTGTATGAAACACACCACTCACTGGACATGGCCTTTAGTACTCTTGAGATGCAGCAAATGGGACCCATAGGAAGCTGTGCTAACTGCTGATGCTGACACCTCTACAGTCAACTTAAAAGTGAAAGCTCCGTGGCTTTTGTAAAGGACCTAGGTGTGCCTCCAGCATCACATGGTGCCTCACAACTGCCTGTAACTCCAGTCCAATGCCCTCTTCTGATCTCTACAGATGCTGCACACATGTGGTGCACAGACATACGTGCAGACAAAAGACAGACACAAATAAAAATAAAAAAATGAAACAGACAAACATGAAGACATGAGTAGCAGGTAGCCGCTGATCATGACCACCAAATCTTCTGTAGTTTGGGTAACTGAATTTCTGTTTCCACAGGGCTGGCAGTGCGGCAGACATGGTCACACAAACGCAGAAGTAATACACAGTACAATGACATCATGACATCCACATTTCATTTGTCCCCACTTGGGACGAGGACTTCCTAGCTCCATAACCTTACAAACTGTCAGTTGTACATGTGAAATGTAACTGGTGCTTCCCTATACCATCGGCTTAGAGAGGGTCTCATCCTAGGGCTCCCCAAAGTGGAGTGCTTCAGGTCTCCTGGTCACCATGTATCAGAGACCTCCACAGATCCCACAGAACTGACCAGTGGGGGGCAGCATAGTGCTGCAGAGGCTCTGAGTCTGTTGAAACCCTGTAGGGGCAGATGGCAGTGCCCCAGGGTTCCAGCCTGAGATCAGAGCAGAGCCAAGGCCAGGCTAGTCCAAAGCCCCACAGAAGAGACCCAAGTGGCCGCACCCAGAGCAACAGGCCTGCAAAGTCAACAAGGTTTGCTTCTCCTCCCCGGCTGGATCAGGTCACTATTTACTTAGCTCCACTGGGGACTTCAAGGCCTTGTCCTATGAGCCACACCTATTTTTACCCAGCAGAGTCACCCTTAGGGTGAGATCTGGGGCTGAGAGTTTCCACCATTGCTCCAGGCTGTCTGTCAGCTAGGCGAGAGCACTCAACCAGGGACCTCCTGACTCCTGCTGCTCCTCTCCTGTCCCTCCCCTCCTTCCTATGCCATTCCCCTCCTCTTCCTCTTTCTGTTTTTTTTTTTCTTCTCCTAATACTCCCCTCTCTCCCCACTCCTGGTCTCTGGTCCCTAGGACCTGCACTGCCTGGTAAAAAATCCAGCTTCCCTCTGAACTCCAAACTCTCTCCTCTGGGGTGTTTAAATTTTGACACAGTTCAATGTGCGAGTGAGGCAAAGCCTCTGTGCGCCCTCCCTGGGACCCTTCATCTCTGTTGCACAATGGAGACTGGCTTGCATCATCACAGAGGCCTGGCCAGTGCACACTCAGCATATCACAGAGCTGCCTGCTGCCTCTCAAGGATCTGCCCTCTGTCAGGGTTGTGAGGGGTGTGAAGGGTGCTGACCTGCAGAGACCCTCTGCCAGGAGCAAGGTCTAGGATGTCCTGGCAGGTGGCTGCTTCCACCTCCTCCTGGATTCTCTCCTGTCTATTCAAACTAGACCACCAGTCTTTGGAAAACTTTTCAGAGTAGGGGGTTCCCAAGTCTTTTATCTGCCCTTCCAGAGACCCAAGTTGAACAACCCAAAATCCATGGCTGGGCAGAGTAGCCTCAGAATACTGGGGTTCCTTGGCAGCTGCCACAGAGGCCCACTCAGGCCTGCTTTGGGAAGTAAAACAGAGGACAAAGAAAATGAAAATGGTCAAATTTAAGAACTCATCATTTGGGGGCTGGAGAGATGTTTCAGCAGTTGAGAGCACCTGAGTTTGTTTTTCAGCATATACATGGTAACTCACAACAGGCTATAACTCTAGTTCCAAGGGGCCAAAGGCCCTCTTCTGGCATGTGTAGGCTCTGCACACATGTGGTGTATATCCATACATGCAGGCAAAACACCCATACACATAAAAAATTTAAAAATAAATCTCAAAAAATAAACCCACCCAAAAAGGATCTTAGCCTTTGGGTAACTGTACAATACAAGGACAAATTTGAAGTAAAAAAAAAAGTATGCACACAATTTAAATAAGATTTATTGTCCCCATTAACCTTCCCATCTCCCATTTTATGCAAGGTCTCAGGTAGATCTGGGCTTGCCATCCCTCTCCTGGACCTGTGTCTTAGATGGCTTCTTTGGCACCCAGGTGAGTGCCACTAACGTCAGTCATTCTCAGCTGACCTCTGGCCCCTGTGGGCTGATGGGTACTTTCCACACTTCCTCTCCACGAGGGTCACCTTGTCAGCCTACACTCTCTGAACTGTGGTTTTGCTCTTTTGCATGAAAAATACTTCTCATTCCTGTGGAAGACAGAAGATAGTGTCCTAACCCAACCCAGTGACTAGATTTGCCACATGACTGGAATCCCAAGGCTATGGGTTCAGTTATAGCTAGTCAGGGGACCTTAGATAAGAGGACTGTTGTGGTTTATCTGGGTGGGCCCTCATTATGTCACCAGGGTCCTCTCTATGACACAGACTTAGCCAATCAGTAGGAATGATCTGGGGTAAGGCTTGACTGGCCACAGCTGGCTGTGAAGATGGAAGGACGGGTCATGTCCAAGAAGCTGGGAGAGGACAGGTAATAGATAGTAAACCTTGAGGGACAATTTGATTTCAGCTGCTGCTGCACACTTCTAAGCCCAGATCTACGTAAGAATTAAGTTCATGTAGCTTTAAGACACTGTGTTTCTGATAATCTGATTTAATAGCCTGTCAAGTATCTTTTCTGTTACCCTTTTCATTGCTATGACTAAATACCTAAGAAGAAGTAACAGAATGGGGAGGGAGGGCTGTTTAGGCTGGTGGGGAGAGGGCTGCAGTGGGCAGAGGTTTGTTAGGGCTGTAGTAGAGGTCGAGCTTGTTTGGGCTGTAAAGAGGGAGAGGCTTATTCTTGCTCCTGATTTTGGAGATGTCAGTGCATGGTTGTGTAGCTGTGCTGTTCTGGGCCTGTGCTAAGATGGTATTGCACTGCAGCCCTGTGTGATGGAGCCAATATTCACATTACAGTGGGAGCCTCCATAATTCTCTCCCTCCACTAGCCCCACAAGCAAGGACTGAGAGTTTATAAAGGAACCTGTGGGGGACATTCTAATCCCCAGTGTGGACACAAGCGACTAATATACTCTCAACTTTGCAGAGGAGAAAGCTGAGGCTCAGAGAGAGTGGGGAAGGCCTGTAGAGTCACAGAGCACTGAGGTGGCAGGATTTCATGGAAATTGTGGCCAGGGTGATGGTGCACAGGTCAGCTGAGCACACTAGGCCTGGGTTCAGTCTTGCACCACACAGGCCTGAGCTGGAAGAAGTCACAGTTTTACCAAACCCTGAGCAAAACTCAACCCCAGTGGCATAAAGCTCCTGTAAATAACAAGCTTAATCTATGGGTTCAGGAAGAAACTACACATGTCTTAGTCTGAGATCCCTGAAAAGATCCATGCTCCTGGTGGCCTTCTACTACTGCTGGACTTTCCCCAACTCCCTCCCAGGAGTTTACTATTCCACAGCCCACCTCCTGCTACCCCATCCCATCTCCTCCTGCAATCCCACTCAGATTCCCCTTTCATCACCACACACTGAAATCTATCACAGAAGGTCCTGGTCAATCAGCATCTCAGACATGGTCAAGCCTAGAAAACCCTCTAACCCCCAGGGGTTACCATTTCTAATCTGGGTTCTCCTAAGAGGGCCCATGATGCAGCTTACTCTCTCTATCTCTCTGACTCGCCGAGGGCCTTTCAGGGACACAGAGCATGCATGGGAATAACTCCAGAGTGCATCTCCCTGACTCTAGGCTCATATGATCTACCCTGTGACTTTGGAAAGTAGAGAGGAGTCTGTAACAGTAGGGCCGCCTTATAAGCTGGAGACGTAGGAACCTGACTCACCTCACAGGGAAGCTACTACTTTTAGGAGTCCCTGTCACTCCCTAGGGCATGAGGTTGCAAAGGGTAGGTCCAGAATCGGTCCGTCATGGACAGCTTGGATAAATGAAGGTAGAGGAACTGTGGTTCTGTTGCAGGGACCTGTCACCTTCAAGTGTGCCTCTTGCCCCTGAGTCCAGGGAAGAGGAGAAGGTGGCACCAGAGGGAACCTGGAGTTCTTCCTAGGGTCAGAACTACCTCCTAAGGAATTGAGAGCCAATGACAATCAACCAAGACTTCATTCAAGCTTGGAGGTGGGTGGCTTGGGGGGAATGTCACATGTCCCAGATAGTCACTCCTACCTTCCAGTATAGCATCCTTCATCTCAGACATAGATGAGAATAGGGCTTGCAAGATGGCTCATCCAGCAAAGGTGCTTGCCACCAAGCCTTATGCCTTGAGTTCAATCCCATAGACTGATATAGTGGGAGAAAAAAAATCAACCAGACCCCTGACTCCTGCACCTGCACCAAGACATGTATGATCTCCCCATTACAGTGTGGGAGGGGAAGTAGAGATAATAGTACTTTAAGTTGACATGATTCTGTACGTGCAGAGGATGGATACCGGGGTGTTGAATGGTATGTTTGCCCAGGGTTCATACATCTTCCTGTGTACTTTATGTCATCTCTAGGTAGTGTGCATGCTGTTTAAACACTTGCTATGCTAGATTAGTTACAGAATGATGAGAATTTTAAACCAGTTGCAATTTCCCCTAAATATTTTCAATCTCTGGATTGTTGACTGTGTGGGTACAGAACCCATGAACACAGAGATCCAACTGTATCCATGACTGTGCTCCTAAGGTATTAGTTAGGTGTGAACTTTGGAGCAGAGAGAAGATGGCTGGGCAGGGTGGGATGTTGGTTGACACTCACCAATTCCACAAGGCCTGGATCACAGTGCACTGTGGAAGATGTGCTGGGTCCTCTCTCACGATTGCTGGGAGTTTCTGAGAGCAGCCTTGGCTTACCTGTGCCCACCTCTCTTAGAACACATTTTAGCTTCTCCACTTATCACTCTAAACTTGGCTTAACCTTTGACTTCGCTTCTGAAAAGACAGATACAAATGCAGAGTCAGATGACAAGAGACAACTGTCCTATCCTAAGCCAGGAGACCCAAGAGAAAAATGGATGGAGGGCTGAAGGAAGTATGCCTGGACCCAACAGGGGGCTGGACCTAAGCCAGCAACTGGAGGGCCACTAGAGGAGACAAAGATGACAGTCCTGCTAATGGGAGACACAGGTGACTCAGGATGGTGTCTAAGCCATGAGGAGGGTGGGGTTTCCCTGCTCTGTGGACTGTGAAGCTGTGGGCCTTCTTCCATTGAAACCTTCAAGCCTGCTGGGTAGTTGGCAAAGAACAGTCTCTCCATGGGTCAGGAGACTAGAAAGTAGCCTTTCTGGGCATCTCAGGGTCAACATCTGATATAATCCATCTGTCTTATTTATGAGGAACCCAGGAGGTTTCTATCTTCCCACTCAGTCTGCTTCCTTCATTCCATTTCAAGCACACATGCAGTTCTGTGTCTAAGAGTGGTTGGTGCAGGTAGGGTAGGTTCCTGGAGGGAATCAATGGATTTCCTCCGGCAAGGACTTCTGACATCCCACATGAAAGACTGTGCTGTCCTGATGAGGGAGGCTGGGGAAGGATGTGGGGCAGAGCCAATGGGAGAGCTTGTGAAGAGGAGGCTCAGCCATATGAACCTCTGAAGAGTTAGAAGGTGCAAACGTAGATAGCACCCCATTTCTAAAGGAAGAGAGAGGGGGCTGGGGCTGCAGCTCAGTGGGAGAAGGCAGGCTTAATGCACAGAAGCCTCACGGTTCAAACTCTAGAACAGGCAGGAAGTAAAAAGATGGAAATCAGGAGTTTTGTATAAAATAGAAAGTTTTAAAATTGCTGCAATATCAAAATAAAGCATGTCTGCAAGCTGGATGCCAAGATATACCAAGTCTTGGCTAACTGCTGTACCTGCTGTGTCTGACCTGTCAGAGACTTCAGCAAAGAATTCCTAGAGGAATGGATGGATGGATGGATGGATGATGGATAGATGATGGATGGATGAGTGAATGAATGAATGAATGGCCTGGCAGGATGCCCTGACTCCCGTGGGGCCAGGAGGCCTATGTTTACCCCATATCCTGTAGGAGAACACAATGTCCACAGGGAGTCTGCTGTAGAGGTGCTGAATTGGCGTGAACACCAGGGCTGGCCAGCAGCCATCCTGGAGCCAGGGTGAAGGAGGTCAGTCCTGCTGGTCAGACCCAGGGGCTTAGTTGTCATTCCACGACTCTAGGCAACAACTTCTAGTCTATGAAACAAACACACACAAACCAAGGACCTGAGGAAGGAGCTTGTGGCCACACCATCAACACTCATTGAGGATCCTCAGTGCATGTCCTCAGTAAAAGACTCAGGTCTGAGAGGTCAGGCTGGATACCCAATGCTGTGCCGGAGAGAGAAGTCAGTATCAATCTTGGTTGGGGCCAGGGTTGTCATTCCAGGACATCAGACCCTCTGTGGACCCACCTATCCACTAAGGAGATACAAGCAGTGGGGTTTGTCTTTAGGGGGTGTTCCTGCTGTGTATACCTGTGGGTGCCCATTGTGCCATGGACATACACCCCCTGTGATGTGGATATACAGTCTGTAGCAGGTGTGAACCCTACCATACCATCAGAGGGTGTATGACATGCTTCTAGTAAGTGCACAGCTCTGAATACACACCCTGGCAGATGCAAGTATTTGTGCAGGATATAGTGTTGGTGGGTCTGTAAGTGTCTAGTATTATCACCTGCAGTGTTCCTGGACATGCATCCAAGGCTGTGTGTGCCCTACTGTAAATGGTCTGAGGTCCAGCCCCATATAGCATGTCATGGTGCTATGGGGGCTACTGGCTTGGCTCACTTCTCTGCCAGGTGTCTGTCCCCTGAATCTCTTATGGTCAGTTCCCCAAGTATCTGTTACAGACCAGAAGAGCACCAACTTGTTCTCCAATCCCAGGCTGAAGGACTGAAGGGCAACCTTGGGTGGGGAGGTCGCCAGGGCCCGCATTCCTGGCCTGGAGCTCTCAGGCTGGAATTTGTACATTCCATTCATAACATTCCCTGAAAGGGAGGGGGGCAAAACCCGAGTTAGTTAATAAGAGGGAATAAGAAAAGAAGGGCTTCTTGCGGCTCCAGGCTGTGTGTTCTGCTTGCCCTGGCACAGGCCCCAGAGGCTGAAATGCAAGGAGCACGTGAGCTGTGTACTGAGAAACCTGGCACTGGCCACCTCTTAAGCCTGCCCTGGGGGCACCTGCTACTGGCTGGAGTTACTTCTCCTAAGGGCTGGGTGTACAGCCTGAGACTTGGGGACTTTAGAAGGCAAACCTAGGCTCCCTATCTCCAGGTAGTCTCATGGCAGTGGCTGGGACAAAGGTCAGGTTGTAGTAGTCCCCAGGGTGACCAGGATAGGACAGGATAGCCAGAGCCACCTCTGGTTTACAGAAATAATCAGAGCAGGACAGTTACCACTCCTATTTACAGACAAACAAGTGCAGACTTTGGGAGATGAAGTCACAATGGCCATTCTTTTTCCATGCTTGTGTACGAGCAGAAGAGAAGGCAAACGATGAAGGGGACACAGGAGGGAAGGAGGCTCTTCACCTTGGATCCAGTTTGTATTTCCTGTTGGCTGGAAATCAGAAACTTCAACAAAACTGATAAGATCAAATTGCCTGCAGATAATGAGTGTTTTCCTAAAGACATCGCACTCAGAGCTGTTCAAAACAACTTGTGCTGTGTGCTAACTGAGGGACGGGACATTGGTGACCTTGAAGCTCAGCATACTAGCATTCTCATCAACCCTAAGCGAAATGCATGCCACAGACCATTGTAATTGCAAATGCACTGGGTACTGACAAGTATAATTCACATTTAAAGACCTTTCACCCACCTCTTTAACCTAACCGTTGCACTCAGGAGGCAGAGGCAGGCTTATGAATGGGAATCCAATCTGGTTTATGTAGTGAGTTCTAGGCCACCCAGAGTTAAAAAGTGAGACCCTGTCTCAAAATAAAACAGACAATGATGACAAAGAGAAAAATCATCTCATGCAGTTCCTCAGCAATGCTTAATTAAGAAAGTAAAGGGACTCCAAGATCTATGAGTCTATTATGGATCCAAACCCAAGTTCTGTCCCTGAAGCCTGGAGAAACTACTTTGAACACAGGCACTGTTGGCTCTCAAAACCACACCTTCCTCACTGGGCTACCTGATCATAAATGAGATTCCAAAACCACAGCAGGCTGCCAAAGCACGCAGTGAGCACATCCACACAGTTCCCTGCACCGCGGAGTGCTGTCCCCTGTGGGAAGGCTGGCAGCTGCCCTGACTTGGG
>NW_021623881.1:0-22251 GCF_004785775.1 Grammomys surdaster
CTCTGCTGTCCCTGCACCTCTGCTGTCCCTGCACCTCTGCTGTCCCTGCAGTATTCTTACACTTACAGTCCTCTGCGCTAAGGTGTATGCAGATCTTTTCTCTGTAGCCAGCTCTCAGCTTCCCTCTAAATGCTGACCTCATCTCCGAGGCCTTGTCTCACAGGACCTGTTCTGTACAGAATATCTTCAAAGCTGTCTTACTGTCTGAACTGCCGGGACCTCTACATGGACAGCAGATTCATCCGCCATTCCCACTCTGCCTGGCAATCAGGAGGAGTGTCCCCAAGTCCCTTTGCTCTTGAGGACTTGCCACTCTCTTCTTCATGTGGTATGAGGGCGGTACTTGTTAAGTAAGGAACACACATGGATTCTTCATGTGCTGTAAAGCCCAGGTGGAATTCTGCACTTGAAGTTTTTTTCCAGGTACCCATATGGTGGGATCCACTCCTGATGCCTGGAGTAGGGTAAGGAGGCAGCCCCAGGGCAGCCTCATGGTCACACCAACACACTACTGTGAATGATGCTGCTGAGGCCTGTGCACTCAGTGAAGATTCGACTCACGAGGCTTGCCTCTCAGATGGGTTTATCTGGATTGGAGCCATCACGGGCAGAGGAGCAGCTGTCCTGGAGCTGCTGACTGGATGGATGACTAAGCTGAAACCCTTCAGTGTCATCTGCTCAACAAGGCTCAGTACCAAACATGACTCTGAGGACAGGGAGACAGAGTGGGTGGGGCCAGGAACAGATCCTGGGAGGTGGCTGCTGACCCAGCTTCAGGCTAGACAACCAGAGAAGGAAGCTGTCTGTGAACCATTGTGGGGTAGAGCCAGTCCAGAGCAGGAGTGGGGTGGAGTCATGTTTGAAAGCAGTGGGAAGTTGGACTATTCCCTCCCCTGACTCAGGCCTGCATGTCCCAGGCACATATAATCACACACCCCCCACCTTTGCCCACACCAAAGGAAGTCTCATTGTTGAAGCCAGGCTAAAGTCATGTCCAGCAGCACCTGCAATCCCTCCTTATGCAAATGAAGCATCCCCAGCATCCTGGCCCTGACCAATGCTGTGTACACACCCCATATAACCTACTCATCCCTAAAGGTTTAAAAAGCCTTTACCCACCCCCACCCCCCATAAAAGCAAGCTGTTCTCTGAAGTCTGTGTCCTAGAGAAGTTTGTTTCTTGCTCCACTTGCTTGCTTCCTGAGGTTGTTCTTGCCTCCCTCCTCCTCCTCTCTGGGGTGCTCACCCAGAGGGGGTAGAGTGGAAATGACAGACCATGTAGGGAAGGAGCTGGAAGGGGACCTGTCTCTGAAGCTTGTGCTGTTCACTGCTTGGGTGTTACTGTGTGAGTACCCTCTCTGGGCCAGCTCCAGACACACTCATCACAGGTGATGGAGTGAAGCCCCCACCTCCTTCCTTTAACTATTCCAAAGCTAAATTTCACTTGTTAACTGTTTGGAGTGAGTCTCTAGAAAAGCCAAATCCCAAAGGGCCCAGATATAAAGGAAGAAGGGAACAGGGTTATCAGAAAGTGCCAACACAGGACAGCGGCAATGCTGGCTCTGAGGCCAGTGCATATTCCCAAATCTAGGGAATGTGAACTCAGAAAATACATGTGCAGTGTACAATCTGCCCTACTGGGTGGTACCACTGAAGCTGTGTCTTACCCGCACGGCCTCTGCCATGGCCATCTCTGCCTCTGTCAGCTCCAGGGCACTGCTAGCGGACCCCTTGAAGAACTGGGAGGCTGGCATCATCTTGCCATCTTCCAGCTGGATGTTCTTCACCAGCAGCTGCAAAAGGGAGAACCTCAGTAGGACCAGGGCAGGATGGGCAGCTGAGCAGGGAATTTGCACTTTCCCTCCAACCCTCACAGCCAAGGGCAAGCAGGAGCCACAGGAGATGATGGGGTGTTCGGAACTAAGACACACTTTCATAGGCATATGGAAGAAACCATAAAATGTATGTCTGTTCTTTATCCTAATTACCCATCACCTGCCACACTGTGCTTGCTGCTTGCTTTCTAGACCCTGTGTGTGCAGTGCATGTGTGTGCACATGTTTGTGTGTGTGTGTGTGTGTGTGTGTGTGTGTGTGAGAGAGAGAGAGAGAGAGAGAGAGAGAGAGAGAGAGAGAGAGAGAGACCTAGGGCCTCCCTTACGTCAGACAGGCCCTTACCATTGAGTGCCACAAACCAAGTGCTTTTATTTTGTTGAATAATGATGTTATTTCTTTGTTGAATAATGATGTCATTTCTACTAAAGGACAGATTCTCATCAGAAAAAAAAAATGCTTGCAGAACTACTGTGAAAGTCAACTGAGAAGCCCATGGCAACATCTGGAGGACAAATGGCCATCTGAGATGCAAGTGGAGAGAGGAAAGGATACAAGGAGAGTCCAGTAAGCCTGGCCTGCTTCCTCGTGGGCAGTACTCCAGGTAGAGCCTGGCTCCAGCTCTGTGGAGCTTGTGCAAAGTGTGCAGTGTCACCCTTATCAGTGAGGACAAGCCAGCTTGCTGCCAGCTCATCCAAAATCATGTCTCTCCTCTGCCCAGCCTTCTAACATTATTAGACAATTATGGGTGAGCAAACAGGGTTCAAGTAACTCATACAATACATTACAAAATCTGGCAAGTCTGAGGTAGAGATAAGAATATTCCTGAGTCACAACCAGGGCTGAACACAGTGTCTATAGTGCCAATGCAGTCGCCTTTGAAGATATTCTAGAACTTTCAGCAAGCAGAAGGCCAGTTAGACTCAGCAGACAAGCCTGAGTCATGCTTCGAAGGCTTCTGTGCTTTGTTGTTTGTATGGCTGCAGGGGCAGAGGCAGCCAGGGCCCTGGGGAACCTGCCCCTCCCTAATGCTAACACCAGCCTCCAGCTGCCGCAAGGAACTGGCCTCTGACAGCCTACTGTATAGTTCCCTCCTCGCTGCACCTGATAGAAACGCACCCGTGACCAGAGAGGCCTAGAGCTCCACACTATTCCAAGGATGAGAACAGCAGAGGCTGACATGTGTGCACTTGTGCAGGGCAGAAGCAAAGTCAGTGGCTCCTCAGAGACACCTGGATCAGATATACCCAGTCCTTACCTCATGACTTTGCTTTGCCCTCACAGCCTCATGGGATATTTTTTCCCAGAATGCTCCTGAATAATCATTTGTGGGAGAATTCCCCTCTCAGATGCTACTTCTAGGGCCTCAACAACAGACGGATAGCATCAATCTGCACACATATGCTTTACACACATCTAAATGCCCACCCGCTGTTAAAGGACAGCTGTTAGACAGCCTTGGCCTCTCATAATACAGCACGAGAATACAAGAGAGAGCCTTGTCGGTCAGCACGACTCTCCACACTCCACCCTAGCCACACTCACACAGTCGAGGTTGCAGAGTGTTGGAGACGTGCTTCTCCTCAGACCTGTGAAAAAATTTCGGGCCACAGTGGCCTCAGAGCCAGAATTTAAGGTCTGAAGCCCAAGTCTGCACTGACTAGCTTCGGTACCCTTGGGCAAACTTTTTAAGTCTTTTCATTGCGGTTGGCTCCGCTGAAATATGCAAATAGTATCTATAATTATCTCATAGAGTTGTCTGGAGAATGAAATGGAATGCCTGTTCATTGTTTTAAAATAGTGGCTGGCGTCTAAGTACACTCCATTCAATTTAGCTGCTATTCTGGTGTGCAAAGTCCAGCAAAAACTATAAGCTACCTGTCCTACGTCTCTATGCCATCCCCATTCAGAGAGAGGGAAACTGAGGCCTAGATGTTTTAAGACATGGCTTTGATGCCCTAAAGTCCTAGACCAGGGCGACTGGGAAGGATTTCTGTCACACAGGGTGTCCAGCCTCTCAGAGAAAATGCAGTCCCGCCACACACAGCCTGTGCTCAGGTGGCAGCTTCTCCCTTGACCCTTGGTTCTTTCTGTCTCTTCAAGGGCAGCCTAGGGTCTTCCTGTAGGGCCTGAGCCTGAGGACAGCAGTGTGAGTGACCTTGAACCTAGGATGCAGGCCGGTGACTCACAGCAGTGTGCTGTTACCTTACCATTCTATCGTCATTCCCAAAGAGGATGAGTCCCGCTTTGGTGACCATGCCTGGGCGATGGGCTCCTGGGATGGGCAAAGCTTCCCCCTGGGCCACCAGTCCTGACGTGTTGAGTGTTGAGTTGAAAAATGTCAGCTTCTATGGAGGGAGAGAAGCCAAGAGACAACAGATAAGATGAGGCCTTGCTATCTGCAGCCTGGCTGAAGTGCCACGGGGCTGAGAAAGTCAAGTGCTATGGGAGCTGGTCTGACCCTAGAGTGTGCAAGGCCCAAGGCCAGCCTTCAGGGGAACCAGGGGAGACCAGGAAGAGCTGTAATCTACACACAAGGCTGAGGCGGACCTAGACCTAGTCTTTGGGACCATGGATGAGAAACAGAAGATCTGAGGACCTGGACACCTCAAGCCTTGGGCATCCTTGAGACCTTTGCACTGACTCAGTGCCTTAGACCTTGGGGACACAGACCCCTAGGAAAGTCTTCTCAAGCTATGCCACAAAGCCACAGACCCTTGGCTGCTGCTGGTCATTGCTGCAGATGAGCCAGCCAGAGCAAAGGGTCGTGTGTCAGTGCAAAAAGCGAAGGCTCCTCTGCAGTCTGTGTACAGTGAGCTGAGGGTCAGGGGACTGCAGACAGCATGGGCATCAGGCAGACACTGAGGGGCACACAAAACTTGCATCTCTAGGTTCTAAGTCCAGCTGCTGCCCAGTCCCAGTGCAAAGTAAGTCGCCTCTCCCCTGGGGCAAAGTCAGAGCTGGGCCTATGGCATCTGAGAGCATAGAGGTGAGGCTCAAACTAAGCAAATTCAGCAGGGTCCCAGGTGGCAGTAGGTTCGTTCCTTGGGCCACCAGTGTCAACAGACGTCTTTTAGCTCTGAATGGTACAGGATGTCCTAGTCCTGGAGTAGGGGACATTTGGGAGAAGGTGGAATCGGGGCTCAGAATTGATCAAGCATTTAACACCTAGTGTGTGGGGTTCAAGGTTGCAGGGTGGGGGCATGCAGCTCTCCTGCCGAACATCAACCTCATGGGAACATACCTGCCCACAAGCCTCTGTCCAGGCACCTGGCACCTTGTCATTCCCACGGATCCAGTTGTGAATGGCCTCTGCTGGCTGGTCCCAGTTGATCTGTAGAATCCAAGATGTCTCCTCAGCTAGCCTCTCCTAGACCTGAAGACTGCTGCACAATGGGCCTAGCCCTGCAGGCAGGACCTGGGCTTCCTCGTAGATGCAAGTCTGAGTGCAGAGTGGGTGCCCTGGTTTGGGGCTGTGACCCAAGTTCTCTCCCTGCACAGCCCATAGAATGGCTTTGGGAAGAGGCTACTCTACTGTTGTCAAGGTGGCTGAGGCCCCACAGAGTCCCAAGGAAGAGTGCTTTGGCCCATCCTGTAGAGCCCCACTACAGTATCTTTATGTATACAGGGCTCATGCAGACCTCCTTACAGAGATAACCAGTCCCAAGTAGAGGCAGCCATGGGACAACTACCCACTGCTGCTCCAAGAAACCTCTCAATGTCCTGGAGATTCCAGCACCAAGGCTGACATACGCCATAGCCCTAGTTAGTCTTCCTCCCTGGAGTGATGCTTCTTCCTTCTACTTAAAGAGAAAGAGGAAGAAGATGACCTCTGAAGAGACCTTGTCCCTCCATGTTTTGATGCTGTGCTGAAACCCTGTCCTCCACTGCTGTTTCTATAATGTCAGCTGAACCTTGCTTCCCTGAGTCACTTCCTCACTCCAGACACTCACGGATAATGTTGGGTAGCTGGGTTTGGTACTCACCCTGGCTGTCTCCTTCTTCTGAATGCCCTCATAGGTGGCTCCTTCCTCAGGCTGGGGTCGGCGGGGAGCTGTGCCCTCTGCAATCAGTCGCACAGCCTGAACCTGCAAGGAGACTCCAGTCAGTTTCCCCAGCATCAGCATCCTGCCCACACCCAGCCCTAGTCCTCACCCTGCAGGCACCTGAGAAGCCTACAGCATGGACACAGGGTATGGGTGACAGGATTTGGGTGAGTGGAATGGCACACAGACCGTCAGCAACATATCATGGCCTTAGATTATATCGTCATTCTAGCTCTCTAGGGGAGGAAACTGCCAGACCCCACTGGGGATAACAGACACACATGCCTATGGGTTGTTGTCTGGAACCTTCTTAAAGGAGACTAGCTCTCCAGCCCTTTTGTGGGCTTTGGCGTCTGTAGAAAAGTAACTGGGATCTGAATCAAGGAGTGAAAAGGAGGCTGTAACCCACCCTGAGGGAGGACCTAAAAGAGCTATTGCTGACAAGAAATCAAGTGCCACAGGACTGGGGAGGTGGCTCAGCAGTTAAGGGCACTAGTTGTTCTTGTGAGAAGACCTGGGTTCCAGTCCCAGCACTCACGTGACAGCTCACAACCTCCTGTAACTTTACTTCCGTGGAATCTGATGCCCTCTTCTAATGTTCATGGTGCACATATATACATGTAGTCAAACGCTCACACATGTTAAATAAATAAATAGAAAAAATTAAAGAAAAGAAATAGGGTATTAGAACTGTTATGCAGAGAGGGTTGCCTGTTGGAATACACTGTAGCGATAAATGTGGGCTGTGTTTGTACATTCCTGTACAATAGCCAGGAACCTTGCAGCTCTGGGGACTTCAAAGGTAGGTGAGAGAGAATGTGTGTGTGTGTGTGTGTGTGTGTGTGTGTGTGTGTGTGTGTGTGTTATAATGCAGGGAATGAAACCCAGAGCCTCCCCCATACAAAATAATCACTATACTACAGAGCCATATCCCATCCCCAAATTCCTAAATGGAAATTAATTATAATTAATTTAAACAGACAAATGTGACCAGTGGTTGCCATGGATACTCTATCTCTAACGGCCATCTGAGCCATTTGCTGTGGAATGTGAAGTCCTCTCAGGCTAAGTATTCAACAAGGCAGCTTTTCTCACTGCTGTTTAACACAATGAAAACATTAAAGACAAAAAAGGCAGCTGATGTGAAAACAGACTGAAGTGAGGGGCTGATAGCTCAGGGCTTATAGTGGTCTGGTGACTGAAACCTTGCTCATTGCCATGTGACAAGGTTCTTTGTCTGGAAATGTCCCCAGCCTGATTATCAAAGGCTTTGGTCCTCTCTCATTAGCCTACCCTCCAGGAACAATAGCAGCTTGTACACACACACACACACACACACACACACACACACACACACACAGTCAGTAGGAACTCTTGGAGCCACCAGCTACAAGGCATTCATGTCCTTTCTTGTCTTCAGCCCTGCCCTGTGGAGAGTCTGGGACACCACTGCAATTGAGTGTCTATCTTTCACAATTAATCACAGCAAGATGCATATTGCTGAGGCAGACAATCAGTGTAGGAGGCAGAGGTCCTTGTGTTCACAGATAAGGACTAGGGAAATCAGGAATGTTAAACAAGCAGGGTTAGCCTGGAGTTATGGCGCACACCTTTAATCCCAGCACTCAGGAGGCAAGAACAAGTCTGCTCTATAGCCAGTACCAGGACAGCCAGAGATAAACAGAGAAACCCTGCTGCTAAAAACCAAAACCAACCAAACAAACAAAACCAAAACCAAAGGCAAAAACAAAGCAAACAACAACAACAAACCCATGCAGGGCTGTCTCTTCAAATGGAGAGATGAGAAATAACCAATTGTCTGTCCAGAAGGCTGGAAAAGGACATGGTGGCATTTATGCTATCCTATCTATGTGGCTAGGACCACATCACATCCTCCCCCAGACTCTTATCATGAACTTGTTTTTTCTCAGTCAATCTGTAGAACCTATCTGTAGAACATGTGAAGGTGTCACATGTACTTTACAAAGTAGGGTTTCACTGTAGTCATGTCTTAAGCTTTATTGTGCTCACGGGATTGAGTTCATTATCACCAGGAGATCTTTTTCCACCAAATTGTGCTGTTCTTAAATGTACCTAAAATAAATTTGAAGCGGGAACCAACACTAGCTATTGAGTCATATTGAACCAAATTTCCTTCCTGCCTCTCCTGGATCGACACTGCAGGCTGTGATGTTTGCAGAGTTTCCCACGAATCAGAGAATTCCTATTGCTCTGGCCAGCAACTGAGTCAGTATAACCCCATGACCCCGGGATGTCCAATCAGTCTTCCTTGATCTTTCATTCATGTATCTTAGAGAAATGGGGTTTGCCACCCCATGGACTAGGGAACTGAGAGCTTAGACAACAGAAGTCAAGGATCTTCTATGTCACGCAGGACACCTGACCTGAGGATGAAATGAACTAAAAGAAAAAGGACCAAATTGAGATGTGAGAACCCAAAGACTCAGAGGCATTTGGGTTCAACCACACTGGCCCACCCTGTGTCTGGGCTTGTCTAGTCAATGACTCCAATCGAAATTGCCGTTTGGGTTAACTCCCTCTTGAGTTGGCCTCTGCCCACTCTGTCCACAGTTCCGTCATGTTCATCATCCTTTTGAGATCCTAAAGAGTGAGTACCCTCTTTCACATGTCCTGAAATTGGGGGTGTGTGCCTGGCCAGTGAGGATCAAGGAGGACAGCAGAGTCAAGAATTGAGAGGCTGTGTCAGGGCAAGCATGTGATGGGAGGACAGACGTGGCCTTACCATCCCTTTGATGCCCTCTGGGAAGAGGAAACGGTTGTACAGCGTGCTCACGGTGTCATCCGGAAGCACCTCACACTCCTTCTGCAGCAGAAGGTCACCAGTGTCCAGACCGTCATCAGCCCAGAAGATGGTGAAGCCTCCTTTCTTATCTCCATGAATGAGGGTCCTGGAAGACAGGAGGAAAATGTCAGTCTGATAGAAAGTATCAAAGAGGATGCCCTGGGAGCTGTCCCCTGACCCCTGCCACTCTTAGAGGGGCTACCTCCTCCCGTAGGAGGGATGACACCTGCTCCTATAGAAAGGGAAGAAAAGCCTTATTCCCTCCTCCCCTCTCTCCAGGTGCTCATGGACGGCCTCTACTTCTCTACTCTCTCCCTCTCTCTGCCTTTCTCTGCCTCTACTACCTGCTTAACTCCCCTCCCCATGCCCTGAATTAACTCTATTCTATGCTATACCATCGTGTGCCTGCTCCCTCAGGGGGAAGGGATGCCTCTGCATGGGCCCACTGAGGCACCCCATTCCCCCATACCTCACCACACCTCCATAGAACATAACCCCTCTGTCTTTATCTTTGTATAAACACATCATATGGTGCTGTGTCACGTGGCTTTTTATTTCTTCACAACACTAAAGTACAAATAATGTTAAAAAAAAAAAAAGCCGGGCGGTGGTGGCACACACCTTTAATCCCAGCACTTGAGAGGCAGAGGCAGGCGGATTTCTGTGTTCGAAGCCAGCCTGGTCTACAGAGTGAGCTCTAGCACAGCCAGGGCTACACAGAGAAACCCTGCCTCGAAAAACAAAACAAAAACAAAAACAAAAAAAGGGAAGAAAAGAAACAGTGTTTATTTTATGATCACCAACCATGCCAGTGACATTCCAAAAGCATCCTGCCTTAGGTAACAGCCCTAAGACAGGTGGGATGAGTAGACAGAAGCCCTGCTCTCTGCAGCCCCCATGACATTCTAGTACAGTGGCCTTGCACCCACTGCACTTCTGCAGGTACAATACCATCAAAGTTCTTGTTCCTGCTGCTACAAAGCCTGTTGCGTTATTTTTTAAGACAGGGTTTCTCAGTATAGCCCTTGCCATCCTGGAACTCACTCTGTAGACCAGGCTATCCTCACACTTTGAGATCCTCCTGCCTTTGCTGGGCTTAAAAGTGTGCACCACCACCTGGTGAGCATGCTGTCTTAACACTCCTGCTGTGGTCTGTCTCAGGGAGACACACAGCAGTGCAGGGTAGGCATCTCCACAATGCACTTGACTGCCCCAGAGATGTTTCAGGTTGAGGGAGGGTGCTATGCCAGGCAAACTGGGTGTGGAGCCCATCTTACCAGTTGATGGCTGAAGCCCCTCGGTGCCTGGGTAGCAGAGACGGATGGTAGATGATGGAGCCGTGCCGGGGGGCATTGATGACCTCCATGGGTATGAACTGGCTGCAGAAGGGCAGCACATTGAGCTCTGCACCCAGAGCCTGATATTTGGCCACCACCTCTGGCAGAGCCTGTCCTCGAGCCCGCCACCGAGAGAACTTGAACACAGGCACGCCATCCTTCTCAGCCTCCAGGCCTGAGGAGAGAGAGCAGGTGAGCAATTGCCCTCTCTGTTCTACCCACGCACTGTCAGCTGTCTCTACCCAGAGAACTGGCTGTGGCTCCATTCTTGGTGCCCCTTTCCAGTTCCCATTGTCCAGCAGACTTCTGCTAGGATGTGGGTGGGGCTAGCAAAGGGTGAGTACTGGGCAGGGACCTTCCTGCCTGGATGCTGCCTATTGAGAGCGCTAAGACCTCCAAATGCCTCCCTTGCTCAGACCTCACAGGTTCCCCATAGGCTCTCTCCTTACAGTCCTTTCTAGAGGCCCATCCATGCCCAATACTGTCTTCCTCCTCTCCCCAACCATCTCTACTTTCCCTTTCTTCCTTTTCCCTACCTCTCCACCCTCTGGGTGTCAGCTGTACCAAGAGGAGGTGAAGAGGCCGGAGGGAGGAGGACAAGAAGTGTGAGGAAAAGGTTTGAGCCTTCTGGTGGGGATCCTGTCCACCCCCGACCCCCAGCCAGACGCCTTACCCCAGCTACAGGAGTTCCTTCTCAGGGAAGCGGTTTAATGCCTGTTCTGAGTATGCAGATCTAGCCCTGATGTACACACTCTGTTCCTCACACCTGCAGCCTGGAGGCCCAGTCCCAGCCTGCAGGGCTCCTTCTGCCTCCTTACAGGTCATTTCCTAATCAACACCATCCCCTCTTAGCCTCAGGCTGGAGGTAGCAGCTGCCTCTGGAAGGCACAACCCTCACCATAAGGGACCCTCTTTGGCCGGCCATTCTTCAGTACTTGTGAACATCCTTAGCGATTCTCTTGAGAGCACTCCTGTTGTGTAAAGTCCACCCCTGACTGGCCTGACCCTGCTCTCTCTCCTCATCTCTGCCACCATGACCTGATGTGAGGGCTAATCTACATTGTCAATATTACCAGGTTTGGAAATCAGTAGGAGGGGTTGTCAAGGTGCTCACTGAGAAGAGGAGAGTGCCTGGGATATGGATGATGACATCCTATGTACTGAGGAACCAGGGGAAATAAAACAGGGGAAAAGAGGAAACCAGCTGAAGACCAGGACAAATCTCTGCTTCACAGTGTGACCAGCTGCAATGAGAAAAACAGCCTCACTGTGGCCATGAGACACTCCTGCAGGCCATTCAAAGTCAAGGTCAAGCAGTAGTCCCAACTAGGCCTGGGATGGTGCTGGGAGCAGAAACTGTCTGGTCACTGTTAGTATCTGTTTGTAGAGCTCAGACAGTGGGGTCATGTATATCATGCTGTGGTCAGGTGCAGGGTTGAGACCTGGCAGGCATCAGCAGAGTCCAGGGGTCAGACTGTGGCTGCTTACTCTGCCCTGGATCTGGCTGGTCCCAAAAAATCCACCTTCCTACTCAATCTCCCATCCTTAGGCTGTGCCCTACTCCCTTCTCCATCAGGCCTGCAAAGGGTCTGTTCATAATATGGAAGCCCCAGCATCCTGGGTGCTGGGCTCCAGTTCCAAGCAAAGGGTCCAGGACTGATTCTCAAGTGGCTCCTCCCCAGTGGGGTGGGAACACCCAGAAGATGCTAAACAGGAAACCTCTCAGCTGTACCCACTCTGCTGTGCTGGGAACCCTTGGTTGGACTGAGCACTCAGGGCTAACAGAGCCCCAGAGATAGTGACATGAAGCATGTTCACCTTGGGGAATGACAACCCCAGGTAACCACCCCTAGGAGCCCTTCAGAGCTTAGATACTTGGGTCAGAGAGGTTAAGAGAGGTATGCGGGACAAGCTGGGCTTCTCCATGGCCATTGGTCAGGATACAGATCCCACCCAATAGTCACTTTATTCCAGGGCAATCCAGCAGCCACTTGGCATCAGGGTAAATTCAGGATGGATGGTGTGTAAGTGTCCCCTAGCAAGGGCTGTGCCATGAGACCCTGAACTTTACCCACCAGCCCACTGTAGGGCCTGTGCCCCAGCAGGTGGGTTTCCTTTCACCCTCTTCCCTGCCCCTGAACTGCTCACTTACCCAGGGGATCTGCTTTCCCATCCTTGTCTGGGATGGTGAACACACCCACCACCTCATGGCCCTCCTTCCTCAGCTGGCAGTAAACCTCCTGGCCAAACAGGCTCTGGCCGATTACTGCAATCTTCATGGCAACAGAGGGTTGAAGGGCACCTGTTGAAGGAGCACCCAGATGGTTAGAAAGGGTTCTCTGGTGTCAGGGGAAACCACCCAGGCTCCAACGAGTGCATTCTCCTGCACTGGTCATCCCTGGGGCTCCATGAACAGCAGGCTGCTTTGGGGAGACTGCCATTGTGCAAGGGGACAGGGTACCCCTGACACCTGTGAATGTGATGACTGATGACAGCTGTGGGTTCAGACAGTGACTGTAGCTTCAGGGGGCTCCCTTCATTAATCCCTGCAAATTGTCATAAACCTGGTGCAAGTCCTTCGAGACATTTTAGAACATCCCCTGGAACTGACCGGTCTGTGACCTTGGTCAAACCACTTTAAGCTTCTGTTCCCTTGCTGTTAATGAGAAAGCTGCCACACTTCTCTTGAGGCTACACTAGGCTTATTGCACTGGGCCCAGAAGCCACAAGAGAGACAAAAAGGAGCTTTGCTTAGCATCAGCTTCCAGAGCACAGGGTGACTGGGTTGGGAGGGAGGGGGGTGCTACTGGGAAAGGCTGAGGAGAGAGACGGTCGGAATGAAGCAGACGTCAGTGTGAATGACTGTTAAGTTCAGTACCTTCCTGTAAAACCTGGGGTTCTCTCTCATATCTTTCCATTTACCACAGATGCACAGTTTAGGGAAAAGGCCAAAGCAGGGCGTACCTCACATATTCAGAACTGCAGAAGCCATAGGTGTATGTAAAGCAGCCTCACGGATTCCCACATGCACAGCATGCTGCCGCCTGAGCACCGAAGCGCCTGTTGTTCACCCAGGGTTCTATCAGCACAGAGCAGCGATGCCTGTCTGCCTTGGCCAACCTCACACATCTGCCTTCCAGACCCAACCCAATGCCTGCCTCCATCATCTCACTAGCCTTAGGGCATGTGAGCTGTCAGTGGTCAGTGTTTGTCTGTGTTGCGGGAGGCCATGATGGCTCAAACACTGCACAACCTCCACAAAACTCAAGTCCAAATGTGTCATAGACCTGAGGTTATAAACCTCTCAAAGATAATAAGGGACACATGGACCATCTTGCATCCATCAGTAACTTTCAAAGCATAGAACCAGAGGGCTCGTGGAAAGGAGAGTTAAGTCCTTCTTCATTCAGTTAAAAATTTCTACTTTTAAATGACTCCATCAAGAAAATAAAATGAGAATCCATAAACTGAAAGACCTGAAAAGTTAACCCTCAAAACTCTGCTGGAAGGGCAACAACTCAATTCAAATATGTTGATAAGATTTAAATCATCAAACTGCAGAGCCTGTGGAGGCCAGAAGGTGACATCAGATTCCCCTGGAGCTACAGCACAGGAGGTTGTAAGCTGCCTGGCTTCAGTGCTAGAAACAGAATGCAGGTCCTCTGCAAGAGCAGCAAGTACTCAACCTCTCCAGTTCCCAGAAGCATTCTTGTTCTAATGCACAGCTCACTTTTAACTACGGGTTCTAGAACGCTCTCTGCACCAGCTCCTTTTATGTCAATTTGCCACAGCTAGAGCATTGAAGAGGAGAGAACCACAACTGAGAAAACACCTCCATCAGACCAGAGAGCAGGCAAGCACATTACACAAAGCATTTTCTTAATCAGTGACTGGTGTGGGAGGGCCCACCTCATTATGGGTGGGGTCATATGCTGGCAGTCCTGGGTTCTTTAAGAAAGCAGGCTGAGAAAACCATGTGGAGCAAGCCAGTAAGCAGCACTCCTCTATGACCCCTGCATCAGCTCTGCCTCCAGGCTCCTGCCACATCTGAGTTCCTGACTTACATTGATGATGAACAGTGATGACAAAGCATAAGCCAATTAAACCCTTTCCTTCCCAAGTTGCTATTGGCCATGGTGTTTCATCACAGCAATGCAACCCCTAAGTAGGACACTCCCTCATTGGCATTTCTTCAAATGGACAGAAAACTAATGTTCACATAAAGCCCTACATGCAAACATTGACGGCAGCGATACTTAGAACTGACCAATCCTGGAAGCAACTATGACATCGGTTAGTGAGTAAATGAAAAAACAAAAGCCTGTGGCGCTGGAGTTCAGGTAATGGACCGTGAGCCAGATCGAGAGGACATGTGCTGGGAAATTGTGAACTCCGATGCCCAACTGCAAACTGCTAAGCGAGAGAAGCTTGTTGGCAAGGGTGGTGTCCACTGTGGTCACAGTTGCACAGCACTCTGGAACGCCACCCCAGGGAACCAGAGAGAGTGCAAAGGTCAGTGGTTTCCAGGGCAGAGGGGAAGGTAGTGGGTAGAGAACACTCATGGGATCTCAGACTACAAGGATGGATACACATCCTTACACACACACAGCCCAAAGCCGAAGAGCACGGGAACAGCCCACTGCAGAACGTGGATTTGAGGTGATCACACTGCACTGGCGTTGGCTGGCACTGGTGTCGGCTGTTACAGCACAGTAAATGTTTAACAGGACAAAGCATGGACAGGGTGAACGTATGGGAACCCAATACTGCCTCATGTTTTTCCATAAACTTAAAACAAGTTCTGAAGGTTGATTATTAATTTAAAGAAACAAATAGAGCCCTCTAGCCTACAGTTTGCTCAAAAAAGTCCAACTGGGTTAAAAGTAAATATTTTTACACCAAAGGCAAGAAGAAAATATAGTAAGGTGGGAATTCAGCTCAGCTGATGGAACATCAGTCTAGCAAGCATGAAGTTTCATCCCCAGCGCCACAGAAACCAAGTGTACCACTGCAGGCTGGTAGTACACCTCTTGGGAGGTGGATGCAGGAGGATTGGAGGTCAAGGTCATCCTCAGCTACATAGAGGGTTTGGGGCCAGCCTGGGCTACAGGAATCTCTGTTTCAAAAATGGAGGAGAAAGAGGAGAAAGGAGTAGAGAAGGAGAAGGGGAGGGAGAAGAGGGAGAGAGAGAAGAAGGGTTATGTTAGAAAATATTGGTGAACAGTATGGTTTTCTAGCCTGACTCTAACAGTGGAATGCAAATTGAACATGACAAAACTTCACATATAAAGCAATTTACTAAGAGGAAAAACTTACAGCCAACAAACAAAATCATGTTCAAACCACAACCGATTAGAACAATGCAGTGTCAAACACATACATACTCCCCCTGAAAGCTGACAGGTACTGAAAATAATATGATACCCAGTGCTGGCAAGGTTTGGGGAAACAGTAAGTGGGTACAAATTCTCTGCAGGGGACATGAAAAAATAGGTCAGTCCTGACTTAGTATCTCCCTCAAAGGCGATAGGAGAACCAGAGGACAACAGGTGGGTTTACACTGTGGTCAGCTGCAGTTTGTGGGCCATGCCATCAGGATGTAGCAAACTGTTGCTGGCTGGGGATGTGTGAGCCAATATGTTCCAGCAGATAACAGCTCACTGTAATTTCCCAAAGCAGTAATGTGGTGTGTGTGTGTATCTGTGGTATGGTATGTGTGTGTCTGTGGTATGGTGTGTGTGTATGTGTCTGAGGTATGGTGTGTATGTCTATGTGGTATGGCATGTGTGTCCGTCTCTGGTATGGTATGTGTGTCTATCAGTCTGTGGTATGGTGTGGATGTGTGTATCTAGTATGGTGTGTGTCTGTGGTACGGTATGTGTGTCTATGTGTATGTCTATGTATGTCTGTGGTATGGTGTGTGTGTGCTCTGAGTACTGAGATTTTAGATCTATGCTTCCTCACTTGCCTCCCTCCCCTGTGGACATCTGTTATTTACAGAAAGAGTAAAGGAGAAAAACACAAGCAAACAATAACAAAACAAACCCACTTTTGGCTTCCATCAAAGTAGCTGCAGATTGGCCATTATCGCAGGTTCAGGAACAAGAAGGAACAAGGAGTGAGGACTATCACATAATGCTTGCCTTTGGCCACACAGATAGCAGGGTCTGCAGGGTCTACTGAGCCCCAAGGCCATAGGGTGCAGATTCCCAGCCCTGTCTTCTTGTCATGGGACACCCCCAGGGGCTGCTGAAGCCTCAGGCCTTCAGGGACTCAGAGGACTCCTGCTCTGCAGGTCTCCCCTTCCAGTCCCTGGGTCAGGACAGCAGAACAGTGGCAGGAGCCCTCTGCCTATAGCCTGCTGCAGTCCCAGGCTGGGAGCAGACCTGGTGGTAGTCAGGGTTCACCCTAAGGCCAGACATTCTGCTAGAATACAAGGGACCCCTTTCCATAACTGCTCAAGGCTGACCCTCTCCTATGATAGCCTCTTTGCTCTGGCTCCAGGTAGGGGATGGATACATCCCTCAGGGGGTCAAGATCAGAGCCTTCCATGATCCTGGGTGTGGCTACAGGGTAAAATACAGCAACCCAGCTCTCAAACCTGCAAGGTCTAAGTGAATTATCACCTTCCCTGTATCTCAAGCGCCTCTGTAAAATATGACTGTGCTGTCTCTTGGGCATGGAGAACTTATCTAGACAGAAGACAGTGCCAACACTCACCACCTGCTGCCCAGGACCAGAATTCTCCAGGAGCCTCAGGAGAGGTGCAGTATTAGCCTCCACACCGCCACATTTTACAGACCAGGTGTCAAGATTTGGCTGTGCTTAAGAAACTTCCCAGGACATTAGCCTGTTGTGGTGGTGCACGCCTTTAAATCCCAGCACCCCGAAGACCCAGCAGAGGAATTTTTGAGTTCCAGGCCAGCCTGGTCTATCGAGCTCGTTCCAGGGCAGGCAAGGCTACTCAGGGAAAACCTCCCTCAAGTGGTGGTGGTGGAGGAGAGTTCATGGGAACTCTGGTTCCCAGGGCAGGAGCTATGGTTCTAAGGTTCAGCGTCTGCCTCTTCCGGAGAGGCTCTGGGTGTCTCAAAAAACAAAAGCAAAAAGAAACTTACCCAATGTCAAAGACGAGTGGGAAAACGAGGTCACCACTGGCCCAGAGCCCTGGGCTAAAAACTCAGAAGTACCTGCTAGCTGCGAGGGTCAGTCAGTTGTCAGCAGTCAGCACAGGGGCAGTGAGCTCCCAGACGAGTGCAGAAGTTAGGGTAGGTAGGTGCTCCTCCTCTAGGCAGAGTGAAGAGGGGACCCAGGGGCCCGCCCAGCCCAGATCCCTCCAATCACAGGAGGCTCTCCGGCCAGGCCCCCACACATGACCAATCAGGGATCCTTCCCCAGGCCCAAGAATGGGGTGAGGGATTAGGAAAGTGGATTCGCAGAACCAAGCACAGATCATCGGTCTTTTGCAAGTATCTTGCTTTCTCTTCTGCAAAATGGGCCACCAACGTCTATAAAGCACTGTGCAACCACAGGCACATCCCCCAAAGCCTGAGTACCTCTAGCTAGGTTGGAGACCTCCCCGCCCCCCCCCCCCCCGCCTCCCCGCCTCCCCGCCTCCCCGCCTCCCCGCCCTCCATTCCGGATTGAGTTCCAAGCCTAGCATGCCCGGAGCCTAGCTGGTCACCCATGGTTCAGAGCCAGCAGCTGATTCACCAGACCAGATCGCGCTGGGACTTCAGTGAGCCTCAGTCCCGAGACTGGAGATGGCATAGATCCAAGAGTGAGGAGGCGGGAAGCGAAGGCGGGAGGTGGGAGGCGGGAGGTTGGAGGCGGGAGGTGGGAGGCGGGTCTAATCTGCTGAAGGTGGGACTCATGGAAAGTGCAGCTGGGAGGGCAGGCCTAGTCCCTGCATTCAAGGTGACACAGGGTACCCATAAGGCATTCTTAGCAAGTTAAAAGGCTTTGTACTACCAGGGTCATTTTCCTCACCCAAGAGTGATAAACAAGGAGCACTCCTACGCTGTTGACTGAGACATTCGAGGTCACTCATCTGCTGTGGACCTGGGGTTGTGTCCTGGTGGACCTGAGGTTCTGAGTCCCATGCCCTTCTCACCTCTTCACGGGCTCTCAGAAGTTCTCCGCTGGCCCTTCCACCTTGTCTAAGTGCTACAGACCCTCTCCCTGGGCAGGGTCATTGTCCTACTTGAGGTAAGTCAGAAGACAATACAGAGTCCTGTAACATGTCCATCACTTCCTGACCAAGCTCCTTCCAAGGACGCCCCCTACTACCTGTCCTGCTACTCAAACCACCTACGAGGCTCCGCCCCCCTCTTCAGTACACCAGGCTGGCTCTAACCACAACCTTTGCATGGGCTCTGCCTTGAGCAGACTCTTGGATTGTGATAGCAGGCACCTCTGTCTCTTCCCAGCCAGCCAATGTCAGGCTCTGGGTTGCTCAGTCCAAACATGCTGTGCCTCTCCACACAACCCAAGGAGGGGCTTCTCCGTGCCCCTCTGCTCTCAGTTACTGTCCATAGAGGACTACCCATACCCCCTGGTACCCTCTGTCCTCTGTGTATCTGCTCTCCCACCAAACTGTAAGCTCTCTGAGGTCAGGAAACGCAACAGTTGCCTTTTCTGCTTCCTTGTCAAGGCACATAATAGTTGCTCAAAAAGTCCTTCAGGACTCGTGGGTTTTTGCATGCCGTTTACTGTCTCCATGAGTTAGAAAGCTCCTGTTATTAACACACCACACCAGGGAAGCTGTCCCTACCTGCAGCCCTGGGGTGGGGTTCTAATTTTCCTTTATGACCCTCCAATTTCAGTTTTATCCATCGTATGCCACCCACAGGAGTAAGTGATGACCCCGTCCTGCTGGCAATTCCCCAGCACCGAGTGGCATGCTTGCATGTAGAAGGGATGACATCTGTAGGTAGCATGATTAAATGTCAGGATTTGGTGTGCTCTGTGATCTGCAGTTGGAATGAAGTTGGCAGGGGATGGAACCCCCCAAAGGTCAGCCTGGAAGCTGTCAAAACAAGATACAGGGAAATCTGAGGGGATCCATTAATTCTGTTAGAGGCGCTGAGTGGGGGGGGGGCATAAGCAGAGTTTCCTGTAGTGATGGGGGACTGCTATGCTACTTTTCTCATTTACAAAAATGCCCAACAAAAGCAACCTAAGGGAAGAAGAGCTTATTAGTGCTCATGGTTCGAGGGTACAGTCCATCGTAGAGCCGAAGACAGGGTGGCGGGAGCGAGAGGCAGCTGGTCACACCACATCTGCAGTCAGGAAGCAGAGGCTGACGTCTTCTGTGTTCAACTCACTCTCTCCTTTTCCGGGAACACTGATGAACCACAGCCCATAGCAGGGTGCCACCCACCCACATTTAAGGAAGGCACGGGGGTCTTCATGTAACTCAAATCTAGAAACCCCTTCACAGTTGTGCACAGAGGTCTGTTTCCAGGAGACCCGAATTCCATAAAGTGGACAGTGGAGATCAGCTGCCACAATGAGGTTCATAAAAGACACACAAAATTTTTAGAACACATACTGGAGAGAGGGCCAGCAAGGATGCACAGAGCTAGTCAGAGCGCCAAATGCACACAGCCCTGAGTCTCCAGATTTAACTGGTAGGAAGTGTCACAGATGCAAATGTGGGCTGTTCTTCCCAAAAGCTGACAGAGAGAGGAGCTCAAAGAGCAGAAATGAGTCTGGGCCTCACTGTCTGCTTCACCATTTGCTTTGAACAGCAGAGTGCTTGTCCTAGGTCTGTCCCCATGCTAGCATACCTGCCCCAGGAGCCTGTCCCTACCACTATCCTACCTGCTCAGAAGGGCTACACTTGAGGAACTGACCAAGATGTCAGGGTGCGTGTCAAGCTCTTGTCTGTCTTTTGAGCTCCTTGCTGCTATCCTTTGTGGAAAGTAGCTATGACGTGCAACACTACCTGCCAGTTGTGACACTACCTGCCAGTTGTGACACTACCTGCCAGTTGAATGGACCCTAGGGAAGTGATGAGGGGTGAACATTTATTCTCTGAGCTAAACTTTCCCAGGCTGACCTTGAACTGGGAATCTTCCTGTTTCTGCCTCCTAAGTATGGGATTATGGATCCCATCACAGTGCCCAGCTTGGTGAGTTGGTTCTGGGAAACACTGGGAAAAGTGTCAGTGATTGGGGCTGGTACACAGGCGATGGCAGTTAAAAAAGTGTTGAAACCCCTCCTTTAGGGCCCGTGGAGTCTTGTTTCCTCCTGTGAGTATAGGCCGGATATACTGACTTGTTTCTAACAAAGGGAAAATGGCAGAAGCCACATTGTGTGGATTCTGGATTTATGCCTTCACAGACAGACAGAGAAACAGGTTTGAGGTCAGAGAGTGGCAGAGCCAGCCTGTGTCCCAGCCTGTATGGCACTCAGGGAATGACTCCACCATGCCAGCAGTGCGCAGCAGTTCATGGAGTGGCATGCAAGTTCTACACAAACTGTTCTCCAATGCCACACTCCTATGCTTCTTTGTATTTTTCTGTGGGAGCAGGGGATGCTCCCTTTTGCCTTAAACCCACCATCTCTGTTAAGGATGCTGAAGAAGCATCATGGAGGGCACGGGTGGGCTAGCATGACCAGGACGACTGCTGGGGCTCTTTTGCGGGGCCCTGTGACTAGGTCCCTAGGAAGAATGGTGTGAACTGACCAATCTCTGGGCTGAGGGTAAGTGGATGGAGGGAATAGGGGATGGAGGGATGGAGAGTTAGAAGGGGTGAGGGCTAGGGAGTGGGGAAGGGCTGTGGCTTAATCCTAAAGTAGTTAGGAGGGGCTGTCAGGGGCTCCGAGGCTGGAGCACAGGGGAGCAGATGGGCAGAGCAGCTTTTCTTCTGTTGTATAAGCATGATTCAGCTGGTTCTGGAACTCACCGAATAGAGGAAACATTAACCTAGCCAGGGCCATGGCCTTGGGGAGTCAAGGTGAGCAGGGTAAGTGACCCAAACTTTGTTTTGTTTTGTGGAGACAGGGTCTCAGCGTGTACTCCCAGGCTGGCCTAGACCTTGAGACTGATTCCTTAGCTCAGCTTCCTGAGGGTGGGCTTGCAGGTGGGCATCACCAAACCCAGCTACAAACGTTCTTTTGGGGCAGAGTTCTCCTATTTTGGGCCATCCTTTCTATCCAGAAATCCTACCTCATGAGACACATATGACACCCTACTCCTTTTTCCAGAGGTCACAGTGGCCACTGTATTTCCCCTGGGAAGAGCACACAATGTGTGCTTTTTGACATAGAAGGTAAAACCAGATATTGATGTTAGACCCTACTGTAGTTTCACCTTGACCCAGAGCCCATGTCACCTGAAACCACAGTGTCACTCTTCCAGGAGAGATGAGGTGTGATCTGGAGTTCAGGGCCCTCCTCATACCATACCTCTGCAGCTTTGGGTAGAGCCTGTGGGCATTGTCAGGTCAAACCCTGATATCTCAGTGCGCAGGAGAGCAGGCCTGCAGATGACCTCCATGGGCTGACACAGAGAGAGGCAGGTGCTGCCTCCCCACCTCAGGGGGACGATGATAAGGGGTACACAGCAGCAGTCAAAGGAGACAGGATCGCTAAGAAAGCCTAGATTGCAGGTTTGGCCAGTGAACTGGATCAGGAAGAAATGAGGACTCCCAGCCAGGGAACAGAGAGAAAGGTTCAAGCAGGGAGGGGCGGGGTCAGCTGGGAGGGATGAAGCCCAACTCACGAGGCAGCAGTGGAGAAGCTGGAAAGGTCAGGGGTCACCAGCAGCTGTGTCACTGGACACTGTCCCAGTGGTAACCAGATCTTATGATTTTGTAAGACAATCCTCGCAAAGCATTTTGGTAACTAACAGATTCTCAATTGCCATTTCTTTTTATAAAAAAAATTTCAAGAGATATAACTTAGACTTTAAAAAGGAGGAAAATCAGTCCAGTGATGACATGGATGAGTTTTGAGTTTGTTGTATGGAATGAGGTTAAGTCATACTAACTGAAATACAGTGGAATATGCCAGAATCAAAAGGACCTGGTGATTCCTCATAGGTGAGGTCCCTAGAGCAATCAGAAGGGAATGTGGGAGGAGCTTGGGGTCATGTTTAAAGTGGGTCGCTTTATTTGGGAAACAGAAAAGCCTTGGTGATGGGTAGAGCAGGATGGGGGGTGGCAGATATGGAGGGTGAGGGAGGGATGACGGAGGGTGAGGGAGGGG
>NW_021623881.1:27251-27726 GCF_004785775.1 Grammomys surdaster
GGGTGAGGGAGGGGGTGATGGTGGGTGAGGGAGGGTGAGGGAGGGGGTGATGGAGTGTCAGGGGATGACTACACAATAGTGGACTCATCGAGTGTGATAGAACTAGAGGCATGGAAATGGCTGCTGTAGAAGCAGGAGAATTAGGATTTCAAGGTCATTCTCGGTTTCCTAGAGAGTTCAAGGGTAGCCTGAGCTACAAGAGACTCACAAAACAAAACGAAAGTTGAAAAGACGATCTCCACTGAACGTCACCTTAATTTCATTCATCAATCAATCAAACAAACAAAAACAAACCATTTGGCATTAAAATCTAAAAAGCATGAAGGATCCATCTGACCTTGTATCCCTCCCTTGGAGCAGACACAGTAGAGAGCCCATGCAGGAGAAGAGGCAGGGACCTCGAAAGTAGGGACAAGAAATAGCAGCAGCACAGGAGCCCAGGACAGCACCCCACCCCAGAGTTGTAATCCACAGA
>NW_021623881.1:27826-35942 GCF_004785775.1 Grammomys surdaster
TGGAGCATTAGTAGCTCCCAGAGGACAGCATGTAGGGCGGCCACAGTCAAGTGACTCAGTAACCATGGGGGATACCTCAGCTCCCTCCTGTTCTGCTATAGGGTGTGGTCAAGGCTTGGTCCTCCGAGTGGCATCATTGGGAGTGGGAGCCTTTGTGAGGTGGACCCTTGTGGAAAGTCTAGATGACTGTGGGACCCCGGTGCCCATCTCTCCCCTCTGCTCCCTGTCTCATGATGTAAGGTCTTTGTTCTCCTATGCCCCAGACATGCTGTGCTTCCTTTACCAAAGGCCAAGCAAGGGGCCAAGTGATCACTGACTGAAATCTCCAAAGGAATGAGGTTAAATAACCCCTAATCTTTATCAGTCAATTACTTTATTACAGTGATGGCAGCCAGCCTAACAACACACCTCCCTTCTTCTCTCCTCTGATTAGCCAGGACTTTCTGCTGGACTCAGCTGTGGGCGCAGGCCTTGCAGGTCAGTCCCCCCAGCACATGCCCAGGGAGGGCTAGGAATGGACATAGCACAGGGGATGTCCTCAGGGTCAGGAGGGAATCCAACCCCAGTGACACAATGGGGACAGGTCATGTGATGCTGCAAGGACAGGCACGAGGTAGAGTTAGGGACAGAACAAAGTCAACCCCACTCATGAGGCTGAAAGCTCAAGGATGAAGAGGAGATGGTGACAGCATCGAGCCAGCTCCACCCACAAGGCTAGAAGCTCAAGGATAAGGGGCAGGAAGACCTAGACATACTCCTGGCTTGTGGCTCTGTGGCACAGCATTCACCTGGCACTTGATGTGGTTGGGAGGCAGGCTCACCCACTTAGCTCCCCCTTCCTTGTACCCAGGGATTCCCAATGGCTGAATTAGCTGCAAGCCACCTGCTAGGCATAAGACACTGGGCAGCCTAGTCAGCTGAGGTCTGCAGCATGCAGTGTGGGGCAGAGTGAATTCAGGGGTTCTGTGTAGCCAGGTGTGTGAGCAATACAGGAAGCCAGCAGGTCAGGCTGGGGGACAAAGTGGCAGCCTGAGGGCTGGCTGTAGGTCCTCTAGAACCTCACAGAGGGAACTATGTTCCAATGATGGGCAGAGCCAGTGCAGAGGCTGAACAACTTTGAAGGGTCTGAGTTGAGAGAAGAAGGTAAGCAAGGGCATCTGGGAGGGGGGATGGGCTTAAGGAGGGAATGTACTGAGAAGGTAAAGTTAGAGGTACAAGAAAAGAAAGAACTTGTAGTCTCTTCAGCTCCTGGGAAGGGTGGATGTTGTTGGCGGAGGCATCCACAAACAGATTCGGGAATAGTCTTCCTGACTCCTTAAATAGGAGAGCAGGAGAGAAAGGATGAGTGGGTAGAGGATAAATAAATGGGGGCACTTAAAGAAGGATACACACACACACACACACACACACACACGTGCACGCGCACGCCCGAGCGCCTATAGATGAATGGGTACATGAATGAACAGACAATCAATTAGCACAAGTAGCCTAGCTTGCTTTCTATTGCTGTGATAAAATACCATGATTGAAAGCAAGTTGGGGAGGACAGGGTTTATTTGGCTTACAGGTCCCAGTCCCAGTCCAGAAGGGAAATCAGAGTGGGATACCAAGGCAGGGACTTGAAGCAGAAGTGGGGGGGGCATTGCTTGTTGGCTTGGTCCCCACGACTTACTCAGCTGTTTCTTATACAATCCCAGACAATCTGCCCCAGTTAGCACTGCCTGCCACAGGCCAATCTGATGGAGGCATTTCTTCAACTGAGATTCCTGTTCCCAAATGACTCTAGCTTATGTCAACTTGTCTAAATGAATAATAAATGAATAAATGAATAGATAAAATAATTAGAACTGGAATAAAGAGAAAGGTAGGGAGGATGAGTGTAAGAATGGATGTGAAGACGAGTGACTCCATAGATGGATGGGTGGATGGAAGGGGAGAAGGGCCGGAGGAGATGAAGAGGAGGAAGACTACAGGGATGGCTGTGTGGTGGCTGGATCTGTGGGTGGGGAGGTGGATGAATGGTAGGTTTCCTTTCTCTGTATTTCTTGTTGATACAAGATGGATGATCCTACCACATGGCTTCTCTGTCCTATCTAAAGAACAAAGAGAGAGCGTCTTGGTTGGGCTCATCTGCTGAAGTGAGACAGCAAAATTCCAGGGGCAGCAGTGGATGACAATATCAATGCTGGATGAGGTACTTGGTCCTCGAGGCTGACATGGGCTGTACTGGGACAAAGGGATTAGACTTTGAGAACACAAGGACAGATAGTGGGAGGCAGGGGGCTGGACTGGAAGAGTAACGACTGCAGGAGACAAAGTAGGCAGTTTAGTACAACATAGCCAAGGAGCTGGTTCAACCTCTGAGAGTCTGACCCTGAGTGGTTTATTCTATGCATATTTAAGCACAGCACAATTGGGTGAAAAATTATCTTGTGATAATTAACTCAATCCTGTGTGCACAATAAAACTCAAGACATGATTACATTGAAAATCGTGTAAAATATGTGCGACACCTTCTGTAAAGATGGGTTCTGTAGATTGACAGGGTCACAATAAGGGTCTGGGAGATGATCCAGTGTGGTCTCAGCCACACAGATAGTACAAAGGTCACCAGGCTATTAACCACATCTGCTTCCAGCCTTCTGAGCAGACAATGGGTTATGCATTTCCCTTTGAAGGAGGGAAATGTGTTTAACATTCCTGGTTTCCTTAGAGCAGTGGTTCTCAACCTTCCTAATCCTGCAACCCTTTAATACAGTTCCTCACGTTGTGGTGATCCCCAACCATAAAATTATTTTTATTGCTACTTCATAACTGTAATTTTGCTATTGATATGAATCATAATGTAAATATTATTTTAGAGATAAAGGTTCGCCAGAGAGGTCAAAATCCACAGGTTGAGAACTACTGCCCTAATGCTTATCTGTGAGCATAAGAACCTCCATGTTTCCCATGCAGTGGTGACAATCCTGAGAGGTCACAAGGAGATATGCAGGTGAGGGCTTTTTGAGGCTAATGGCAAAGGGCACACATTTGCATTTTGCATTCTCAACAATTGATGTTTGCCTGCTCCTGGACTAGCAACCACATCTGCCTTCACTTCAGTCTTTAGCTTTATTTTTAGAATATATTGTTCTACACTGTATAACTTATGCTGCTGTTTGACGGTGAATATCCCCCATAGGCTTGTGTGTTTGACCATTTGGTCCCCAGCAGGTGGCGCCGTTTTGGAAGGCTGTGGAACCTTTAGAAGCTGAAGCCTTCCTGGAGGAAATAGGTGACTGGGAGCAAGGGCTTGAGGTTGTATAGCCCTGTCCCACTTCCTGTTCACTCTCTGTTTCCTAAGTGTGTGCACAATGTGATCAGCCACCTTACGCCTCATCTTCCAGGTCTCCTCCTCCATGATCCACCATAACCCTTAAACCAGGAGCCAAAACAAACCTCTTAAGTTGTTTCCATTGAGTGTTTTGTCACAGCAGTACAAAAAGTAACTGATATACCACACTATTTAGACAGAGCTTAGGTATTCTGCCCCAAATAAACAGAGACCCATACAAACTCCTGCGAAGTGGTTTTTGCTAAGAACAGAAATGGGGAGGCCTCCAGCCAAGCCAGAGCCCAATGCTGGGTTTCCAGACCCTGAGAGGAGGGTCTAAAATGAGGGGAGAGGCTGGAAGTGTGAGTTCAGTGTCACATTTCTGAAACTTTTTAAAGTTAATATGAGGGCTGGTGAGATGGCGCCATAGGTAAGTGTTTCTCATGCAAGCCTAGCAAGCTGACTCAAATCCCCGAAGGCCACAGATAAAAGCTAACCACTGCACTGCATGTCTGCGAGGCCAGCACTCCTACAGTGAGAAGGGCGGTGGAGGCTGAAGAATCATCAGGAAGCTGCTGGTCTAGTTAGCCTGAAGACCCTACATCAAAACGAGGTGGAAGGGGAGAACAGATCCACAAAAGTTGTCCTCTGGCCTTCGTGCCCCACCACAGCATGTGCGTGCCCACACTCACACACATAGGTGAAGGTCCGGAGAGTTGTACTTCATTGCAGATTCATGTGCGAGCCTTTGCTTCTTAAGAGGGCCCTGACCTGTAGCCATCTCAGTTTTCCTTCCAGACCGTTCTCGTAAGATCTAGAAGCCTTATTTAGCTGGCAGTGACGCGTGTGGCCACTTGTGGGTTTTGCCCTGTGTACTAGTCAGTTCCAATCAGGCCTGTTGGGGAGGAGATGGACCAGCCTGTGGAGAGTCACCTTGCTTTACTGGAGACCTTCGCTGCACAGTGGTTATCCCCATGGTCTGGCTTAGGGACACTGTACTAGTCAGCTTCCAGCCCCTGCAGGTTCAGAGGCTCTGCCTCAGCCTAGGGGCTAGCCTGATGCCCCAGTAAGAGGTCAGTTGGCAGAGGGGAAAGGTCTCCACAGTCAAGGCAGTCTTTGACTATGAGAGATGGAGCAGGAAAACAGGTAGGACTTCCCAGGCCCTGGACATGTAGACTCATTTCGAATGATTCCCCAGAAGTTTCCACGGGATGAAGAGCCAGCCACAGGGTCCACTGCTATGGGGCAGGCTGCTTTCTCGGCTCCAGCTTCAGTATCTTCCACAGTCTATTCCCAGGTCCCAGGCTCTCTCTCCAGGGTGCTGCGACAAGCCTCACGGTTTCACCCTCTCAGTTACTTGTCATTCATGAAGATGACTGCCCCCAGACCCTTTCCATGAGTGCCATTCATCCTTCAGGCCCTTCCTCACAGTGGCTTTCCTAACTGTTCCTCTCAAAGTACATGTCCCTTTCCTTTGCTAGTCTGTGTTCAGGCCCATCCGCCATCTCTGACTGGGTGAGCAAACCCACCCTACAGGTAGAGCTGGCTCCTTCTGCCCACCCCATCTTCCACAGAAATGAGAGCTGCTGAAAGGGACTGGCCAGCTTGTCATGGGACTGATCCCATACCGAGCTGTTATTTAGATAGAGGCCTCCAGATAGATGCCAGCCACGGTCTGAATGAGGTCCTATTGGACAGTCCACTCAGCCATCTCTGCTTGGACTTGTCCCAGAGCTACAGGGCTGGTGATTCAGTGCCCTTTATGTCCTGTATTATCCTAACCACTGGAGCTCCACAGGCCTGCGCTGTCTCTTCCTTGAGTCCCGTGAGGCATTAACATATTTATTCTGTATGTGGGGTAGCGGTGGGGGAGACATTTGAAACCCCAAGTGCCCAACTGCATTCCCACATCTCCCTGGAAACCCTTCTCTTTTGTTCTCCATATTCTGCCAGCAGCTCTGAGGATGTCCCTTCAGGGCTGAAGCATTTAAGAAGTCAGGGGCAATGTCGAGAATTCTTTTAACTCCCTCTCTCCAATGAGCAGATGGTGGAATCACAGGGTATTGCAGCGGGTGATCCCTTGCTTGGAAGGGCACTGTCCTGGAGAGCCAGGACCTGAGGCAGATTTAGAGGAGGTGGGAAACATGCCCCTGAGATGGAGAATTCCTGGGTTATGTCACTCAGTCTGTTCTGGCCTCTCCTGACTGAGAGAACCTGGATATAGGGCCGGATTCAAGAAGCCAGGCAGACAACTCTTCAAACTTCTACTTCTCTTCAGCAAAGGGAGCTCGAAGGAGAACAAAGGCATCCAAGGAGGCACAAAGAGAGGGAGTTCCTGTGTGTCCTGTGGCTGTTTATGAGCTGCCTGATTCATCATTTACCCTCCTGTGGCAGATCCCAGAAAGGAATATTTGTCAGTTCACCTCGGTCTCCATGTCACCACTGCCTGTCTGCAAGAAGATGAACTCAGTCCTTCTGCAGATAGATACATGACCCCAGACAGCCCTCTGGGTCCCAGCAACTTGAAATGCTCCCACTTGTACCCAATCCTGAAGACTTGCAGGCAGGATCCAGTCAGGTATGGGCAGGGCAACCTACCCCGGGTAGGTCCTGTTGGCCTGGGAAGCTGGGACTCAGCTGAGAAGGGAGGAAGGAAGAGCAGAGCGGCAGGCTCTGGCTTTCAACCCGGGTTAGGCTCTGGTAGCCTGTGTTGAACAACCACTAGTGTGTATCACTGCATATCAAAGCCCACAAGGCTCTCCTGTCTAAGGTGGTTCCAGGAAGGGTAACTATGGGAGTGGAGCACACTCCCTGTGTGGGAATCTATAGGTTCCCCCTGGAACCCATGCTGTGGGCTTATGGAGTGTCATTACTGCTCAGATGGCACAAGCCCAGCGAAGTCACCCTTCCATGAAACACTGCTCCCAGGCACAAAACTGGTAATTGGTGTAGGAAGTTAGTTCCCCATGAGTGTGGGCACCTGAGAGGATCACTCCTGTTGTCACTATCACCACGCTGTGGCAGAAAGGCCATCGAACTCAGCCACCATTGAAACAAGCCACCAGCTTGGAAGCAGTGGGCCTCCTGTATTCCACAGGCTTAGTGCAGAGGGGCAGGCTGTACCCAGACACGTGTACTCAGCATCAGGATAGGGCAGCCCTGCTTTGAATTTGAAGAGACAGCGAAGAATATAGTTTTGAAAAATGCACCTGTACTGGCTGGTTTGTGTGTTAACTTGTCACAAGCTGGAATTATTACAGAAAAACGAGCCTCCCTTGAGGAAATGCCTCCATGAGATCCCACTGTAAAGCATTTTTTCAGTTAGTGATCAAGGGTGGGAGGGCCCAGGCCACTGTGGGTGGTGCTATCCCTGGGCTGATAGTCCTGGGTTCAATAAGAAAGCAGGCTGAGCAAGCCAGGGGAAGCAATCCAGTAAGTAGCATCCCTCCATGGCTTCTGCATCAGCTCCTGCCTCCAAGTTCCTGGCCTGTGTGAGTTCCTGTCCTGACTTCCTTTGGTGATGAACAGCAATGTGGAAGTGTAAGCTGTATAAGCCCTCTCCTCCCCAACTTCCTTCTGAGTCATGATGGTTTTTTTGTCCAGGAATAGAAACCCTGACTAAGACAGCACCTAAAGGAACTTATATAGCCAGATCTGGTTAAGGAACCAAATATTATTGGAGCCGTAAATACAAGGCAGAGGGGGCCAGATGGGGCTGTACTTTTAACAGGTGTCAGGAGAGCACGACAGAGTGGGAGATCAGCAGAATGCTAACGGGAGATCAGGCCCAAATGCCCTGGGGACGAGGCAATCTTCGGGAAGGGTGTGCCTGTGTAGAGGTCACTCTGGTGAAAGGGGACGTTGGGAAGGACATACCTATGGAGGTATACAGCAACCAAGGCAAGGATAGCCTTGGGGAAGCAAGCACAGTGACAGTAAGCTTCAAGGGAGCGTTTGCCTGGAAAGCTCCAGAACAGCACGGAGGACACAGGGTGGCAGACAGCATGGGCTTCATGGGAGCTATGATGCACTGAGTCCTGTCCAGGTGAGTGTGAAGTACGGAGTCCTCCTTCCTTCCCTTCAGTCGTATGGTTGTCACCATCTGTTCTGGCCTTCTGCAGAGAGCGAATGCTCAGCCCCACCCCACAGAGCCCTGTGCCTCTGTCTCCTCTCACTGGTGCTCTGTGAGCTCCTCTCAGTTAGCTCTCTGGGCTCACTCAGAGTGACTCTCCTCAGGGAGACAAGTAGCCTCTGCTCCTTTGTCATCCACTGGGTACCTGCCTCCTCCCTGCAACCTGCAGCCTGTAAGAATCCTGGTATTACCAAGCACTGCGGTGAACAGCTTTAATTCCAGCACTTGGGAGGTGGAGTTTGAGGCCAGCCAGGACTTCATAGTGAGATCATATCACAGAATAATAAAAGGTAAGAAAATAGGAATCGTGCCTGTTAATGACGTGTTCCAACTTCTTGAGGCAGGGTGCTGGCTCCTGGAACAGTAGCAAACACACAGGGATGTTTAGTGAGCACCCAGCTCTAACATATCTCCAGGTGTCTGTGCCTGTGAGAGGACTGTGTACAGGGGACCAACACAGGCCTACCTGCTCTCTCTTTGTTCTTCCTGTAAGTTCCGGGGGTGGGGAGAAAAGGAATCCTCTCTGCCTCCTGCCTCTCTGCTTCCTGCCTCTCTGCCTCTCAGCCCCTCAGCCTCCTGCCTCTCCGCTTCCTGCCTCTCTGCCTCTCAGCCCTCAGCCTCCTGCCTCTCTGCCTCTCTGCCTCTCTGCCTCTCTGCCTCTCTGCCTC